>NC_057805.1:426794-438829 GCF_018294505.1 Triticum aestivum
CTCCTTGGGTCTGAATTGGACTAGGGAAGGGGGGGTGGCGCCCCCTTTCCTTCTCCCTCTCTCCTCCTTCCTTCTCTCCTATTCCAACTAGGGAAAGGGGGGAATCCTACTCCCGATGGGAGTAGGACTCCTCCCAGGGCGCGCCATAGAGGGCCGGCCCTCCCCCTCCTCCACTCCTTTATATACGGGGGAGGGGGCACCCCATAGACACACAAGTTGATAGTTTTCTTAGCCCTGTGCGGTGCCCCCTCCACAGATTCCACCTCGGTCATATCGTTGCAATGCTTAGGCGAAGCCCTGCATCGGTAACTTCATCATCACCACCATCACGCCGTTGTGCTGACGAAGCTCTCCCTCGTCACTCGGCTGGATCGAGAGTTCGTGGGACGTCACCGAGCCGAACGTGTACAGATCGCAGAGGTGCCATACTTTCGCTACTAGGATCGGTCGGATCGTGAAGACGTACGACTATATCAACCACGTTGTCATAATGCTTCTGCTTACGGTCTACGAGGGTACGTGGACTACACTCTCCCCTCTCGTTGCTATGCATCACCATGATAGATCTTGCGTGTGCGTAGGAATTTTTTTGAAATTACTGCGTTCCCCAACATACCTCGCCGGGGTAGTGTTGGTGAGGATGAGAGGATCCCTCGTCCGTACAGTTGCGTCAAAAGACTGATACCACATCATCGTCGCAGCAATCTTTAATCTTGTTTTTAACAAGTAGGAATCTAGCCCAAAAGTGATGGACTGTTTCCTGAGGTTGCTGTCGTATATACATTAAGTCACATATGTCCGAGGGACCGGAATTGCTTGGAGATTATTGATTGTGGTGGGCGGGTGGGCTTAAATCCAAACCCTGACCCACTGTGGAATCCGGATTTTGAAAATTTTCGGAGGTCATTGGCCCATGATCCGGAGTGTCCTGGGGGTTTTCAGGCTCAACACCTAATTCTATGTTCGGAGGACAGATGATCTCTTCTCGAATATGGGTGTCCGACTCGTAGGGCTCGGAGATCCGAACATAGTTTGTTTTTAGCATAGGAGGAGCGGTATCCTCAACTTGCTCTTCCACGACAGTCACCAGGTGGGGACCTGATTTTCCTCTGATCGGGTTTAAGCCCAGTCAGATCGTAATCTGTTGCGACCCCCAGGGCGGCGATGCGATCTAGCAATTCGTTTAAAGACGAGATTGTTGGGGAACTTAGTATTTCAAAAAAATTCCTATGATCACGCAAGATCTATCTAGGAGAAGCATAGCAACGAGTGGAAGTGTTTAGTAACACGGTTGATGTAGTCGAACGTCTTCGCGATCCAACCGATCAAGTACCGAACGCACGACACCTCCGCGATCTGCACATGTTACGCTCGGTGACGTCCCTTGAACTCTAGATCCAGCCGAGGCCGAGGGAGAGTTTTGTAAGTGCATCTAGTGCCACCCCCAGTTGGTTTTGGAGTATTTACGACAAACCTGGTTGAGGGACTAATGTGTTTGTGAGAATTGCAGGATAACGCAGGTAGTAGTCCCTTATTGATTCGGTTTACCTACCGGAGATGACCCCTAAAAATGTATGAAGACATTGACGACAATGGTGGTATGTGAAGATATTCACATTGAAGACTATGACAAGAGAAGACATTGCATGAAGACTTTGGAGCGCGAAGACTTAGTTGTTTTGTTGTTTCCTTTTCTTCTTTGTTGAGTCATAGGAACCACCGTACTGTTAAGTGGGGTCCCAGTGAACAAGGTCAGAGTGACTAAAGTGATGCTCAACCAAAATCCTATGTCTTCGAGCGAAGATAATGAGAGCAAATCTTATCCAGAGCTGGATGAGTCAGCTTTACTTGCAGCCCAAGTCAAGCTGTCGCGTTTGTTTGAAATCTGACCGTTGGAACACGTGTCAGTTCCTTAGTGACCCAGGGTCATTTCGGACAAATCAGGTCGGGTTGCCTAGTGGCTATAAATAGCCCACCCCATACACCATAAATTGGTGGCTGCTCAGAGTTAGTGCACGGCTTCTGTCGTTTGAGAGCAACCCACCTCCTAAGCTTTTGAGAGAGAGAAATCCTTGCGAGGACAAAGCCCAAACACCCAGAGCCAAAGAGTGTTAGGCATCACTAAAGTCTTTCTGTCTGCGTGACCCGAAGACTTGTTACACTTGAGGACTGTGAATCCTCCAGCCGGTTAGGCGTCGCGTTCTGAGCATCCAAGAGTCATTGTGGATCGTCGGTGAACGAAGTCTCTGAAGGTTTGGAAGTCTACCTTGAAGACTTACCAGAGTGATTGGGCGAGGACTGAGTGTCCTTAGCTCAAGGGGAATAAGGTGAAGACGTGGTCTTCTGAGTTGAATCTCAGCCTCCCTAACCAGACGTACAGTTGTCACAGCAACTGGAACTGGTCCAACAAATCCTGTGTCCTCACCAAGTGACTGGTTCTATCCTCTCCCTCTCTTTACTTATAGTTTGTCTTTGTGAAGTCATTGCCTGCTTGCACTACCTGTTTGACTTCACTGTGTGACTACTATCATTGTTTGGCTTCATACTATCTTCCATCCTGATCTTTACTACCTAGCTACTATTAGTCTTCGTGCTTTCACTTCATTGCATACTTGACTATGGCTTGCTTAGTGTAGTCTACCTTCCGCTGCATATCAATAGGTTCATTGCTATTGTTTGTCTTCAAAACTCTCATGTTTTGAAGACTTTCATAAAAATCGCCTATTCACCCCCCCTCTAGTCAATAACTAGCACTTTCAATTGGTATCAGAGCAAGGTACTCCCTTGTTCTGTGTGATTTGGTTTAACCACCTGGAGTTTTAGCTATGTTGACTGCAGGGATAATCAAAGTCTCCGCTGCTTGCCCCGTCTTTGATGGAACTGAATATCCCTACTGGAAGAATAAGATGCGCATGCATCTTGAAGCCATTGATGTCGACCTCTGGTATGTCGTCAAGAATGGTGTTCCCAAGACTGGTGAAGGTGTTACCCCTGTTGATGTCAAGAAGTTCATTCAACTGGATTCTACTGCCAAGAACATCATCTGTGGTCATCTGACCAAAGGACAGTATGGCCGTGTGAGTGCTCTGGAAACGTCGAAGCTAGTCTGGGACTGGCTCTCCAAGGTCAACGAAGGTGTCTCAACCCAGAGAGATCAAAGGATCAGTGTTCTTCGCAACCTCTTCAACCGCTTCAAGAGAAACGACAATGAGAATGTCCAGCTCACGTTTGATCGCCTCACTGACATCACAAATGAGCTTCATGCTCTCGGCGCCACTGAGATCACCAAGCATGAAATCGTCAAGACTCTGCTAAGATCACTTGACAGCTCGTTCGACACCCTTGCCCTGATGATACAAGAACGCCCTGACTTCAAGACACTCGATCCGTCTGACATACTTGAGAGGCTCAACACACATGAGTTCCAGCTATCTAAGAAAAGAGATATCTATGGTCCCAACTATGGTCGAACTCGTGCTTTGAAGGCAAAAGTTGTTTCCTCATCTGAAGAAGAATCTGACTGCAGTTCTGATGATCCTGAAGACATTGGAAAGGAACTTGCTATGCTTGTGAAGAAGTTCTAGAAGTTCACTAAGAAGAAGGGCTTCAGAAAGTCTTCACGATCCAGCTCAAGAAATGATGAAGCTTCCACTCATGACTACAAGAAGAGAACATGTCACAAGTGCAAGAAGCCTGGACACTACATCTCTGAGTGTCCACAGTGGGACAATGAGAACAAGAAGAAGAAGAAGAGCAAGGAATATGATTCTGATGAAAAGAACAAGAAGAAATCCTCAAAGTCTTCTTCCAAGTCCTCATCCAAGTCTTCATCTCATAAGAAGAGCTCATCTGTCAAGGCTCGTGCTTTTGTTGGAAAGGAGATGGATTCAGAGGAGGAGTTTGCTTCTGAGGAGGCAGAGGTGGAGTCTGAGGAGGAGTCCGACCCTGGCGTTGCAAGTCTGGCTCTAGCTACAGCCTACGTTGCCAAGTCCATCTTCAACACTGAAGACAATGGCCCCGTCACCAACGCTGATGTTAATGACAAGGATGACTCTGCTCCCACCTACTGCTTCATGGCACGTGGTGCCAAGGTAAAATCACGCGATGCTTACTTTCAAACATCAAGTGAAGATGACTCTGATTGTGAATCCAAACCCAGCTACAAAACACTTGCTAAAATTGCAACTGAATAACAGAAAGCTATGGAACATACTCAAAAACTGTTAGACAAAAGCGATGACCTGTTGGACGCGGAAATGACATGTTCTCAGTCCTTAATTGAAGACATAAAAAATCTCCATGTTAAGTACCAGGAACTTGAAGGTCGTCATGAAACGCTGTCAACCACTCATGAAAAGCTTTCCTATGATTATCTTCAAAGGAAGCAAGAGCTTGAGAAATTGAGAGCGGCTCATGAAGATCTTCAAAAAGAGAATGAGTCACTTGACGCTCAACAGATCAGTCCCGCTCAGGAAGGATTTGAACCACCATGTCTAAAATGCCTTGAGCGTGATAACGCTACTTCTGTTGCTGAATGTTCTACTATTGCTACTGTTGCAATATCTTCAACTGTTGATGTGGTAACTAACCCCTGTGCTGAGGATACCACTACTATTGCTGATGAAAATGCTAGGTTGAAGACATTGCTTGAAATAGGGATGTACAAAAGTCTCAAAGGGCATCGGACACTGTGCGATGTCCTCAAAAAGCAGATTCTGAACCGAAACCCTAGGAAAGAGGGTGTTGGGTTCGAGAGGAAAATGAATGTTGATGGCTCCTACTAGAAGCCTGAGCAGTATCCCAAAACCACATGGGTTGCCGCAAAGGGACCTTCAGTGGATCCATCCACCTTATCTGGCTTCACTTGTGCTAACCCTATTATCATTGATGAATCCTTTGATGCAAACTATAAACTGTTTAAGAATCAGAATGGTGAAGTGTTTGCCAGGTATATTGGTACTAACTGCAGGAATGGGCCACATATGAAGAAGATCTGGGTTCCCAAAAGTTTTCTTGAGAATCTTCCTGTGAATGTCATCATGACACCACCTGGGAAGAAGACAAATCCCAGACCAAAGGCTTCATATGGTCCAAAGGCTTCATACAGATACAGGACTCAACTGAGTCACCCTAACGCCAATGTTTTGTAGGGAAATCATACTCAGACTTATGAATATGAGTGTGTGTCTTCAAACCGCTATGTTCATAAAACTAAGAACTTTTCTGCTTATTCATATGAGTATCGTTCATCTCGTGCAAGGCTATTTGCTAGGGCTCCAAAGCCGAAGTTCTCAAATGATGCACTTAAACTCATTGCTTCTAAGCCACCCCTGAAGATGTGGGTGGTTAAGAAGAATTAACTTTCTTTTGCACGGAAAGGTCTCCAGCCGAAAAACAAAGGCGTCTGATGCTATTGCTGGGGACCTAAAACATCTTGTAGGGCGCAAGATCAAATGCCCAAATGGTCTTACTA
Source organism: Triticum aestivum (assembly GCF_018294505.1). Taxonomy (NCBI): domain Eukaryota; kingdom Viridiplantae; phylum Streptophyta; class Magnoliopsida; order Poales; family Poaceae; genus Triticum; species Triticum aestivum. The sequence continues at coordinate 432,268 of NC_057805.1, forward strand.
TGTATTTTGTTCCTGAATCGCTTGCCAATCATCCTATCAGTCCTAATCTTGATCTGAGCTTTGACAATCCTCTTGTGCGTCAAATGTTTATGCTTCACAATACTCTTGGTGAAGCCTATCCCCCTAACTGTACTGTAGGGTATGACACCTCATGCTTCAGAATGGATTATGGACAGCGGATGCACTAATCATATGACTGGTGATCGAAGTCTTCTCATGGACTCAACTTTACGTCCATCTGACAAGAGTCACATCACATTTGCTGACACTGGTAAAAGCAAGGTATTGGGTCTAGGTAGAGTTGCAATCTCAAAGGATCAGCACATCGCTAAAGTGATGCTTGTTGAATCCCTTGGTTTCAACTTAATGTCTGTCTCAATGCTTTGTGACTTGAACATGATTGTGATATTTTGAAAATATCGTTGCCTTGTACTAATGGAATCTGACAAGTCTCTACTCTTTGAAGGGTACCGGAAAGATGATTTGTACATGGTAGATTTCTCAGCAGGACCACAGCTTGCCGTATGTCTTCTTGCAAAAGCTTCAAAGTGCTGGCTCTGGCATCGGAGACTAGGGCATGCTGGCATGAGGAACTTACACACTCTCGCAAAGAAGAAGCATGTCATAGGCATCGAGGGCGTCAAGTTCAAGAAGGATCACTTGTGCGATGCTTGCGAAGCTGGAAAGATGACAAGGGCCAAGCATCCCTCGAAGACAATCATGACGACATCTCAACCCTTCGAGCTGCTACACATGGACTTATTTGGCCCTACTCACTACTCTACTCTCACTACTACTGCTTGTCTTTATGGCTTCGTCATTGTTGATGATTACTCAAGATATACGTGGGTGCACATAATTCTCTGCAAGACTAAAGTGCAGGATGTCTTCAGACGATTCGCCAATCGTGCCATGAACAACTATGGCGTCAAGATCAAGCACATCAGAAGTGACAACAGCACAGAGTTCAAGAACACCAGCCTCGATCTTTACCTGGATACATTGGGCATCACTCATGAGTTCTCAGCTCCGTACACACCTCAGCAGAATGGCATCATGGAGCGCAAGAACAGAACGCTCATTGAGATGGCACGGACAATGCTTGATGAATACAAGACTCCAAGAAAGTTCTGGCCCGAAGCTATTGATACTGCATGCCACATGTCATCAACCGTGTTTATCTTCACAAGCTTCTGAAGAAAACATCCTATGAACTCCTCACTGGTAAGAAGCCAAATGTCAGTTACTTCAGAGTATTTGGTGCTAGGTGCTGGATCAAGGATCCACATCATACTTCAAAATTTGCACCGAAAGCACATGAAGGTTTTATGCTTGTTTACGGAAAGGATTCGCACTCCTACAGAGTCTTCAACCTCTTTCACTATAAAGTGGTTGAAACTGTGGATGTGCGGTTCGATGAGACTAACGGCTCGCAAAGAGAGCACCTGCCAAATGTGCTAGATGAAGTTCCACCTAGTGAATCCATCAAGCTAATGGGAACTGGAGAAATCATACCGTCTGATGCACAGCCTGAAGAGGAACTTATCATTTCTGCACCTAATCAACCTGAAGACAATGCTCAGCCCAAAGACAATCCTCCTAATGATGACAATTATCAGCAAGAACAAAATCTTCGTCCAGTTCATCCTCGTGTTGCAAATGAAGTACAGATTGAGAAGATAATTGATAGCATCAATGCGCCTGGTCCACTCACTCGTTCAAGAGCAACCCAGCTAGCAAATTTCTGTGGGCACTTTGCATTTGTCTCAATATCTGAACCCAAGAAAGTTGCTGAAGCCTTCATGGAACCTGAATGGATTCATGCTATGCAAGAAGAGCTTCAACAGTTCAAGTTGAACAATGTCTGGGAACTTGTCAAGCGTCCTGACCCTCGCAAGCACAACATAATAGGCACCAAATGGATATATCGCAACAAGCAAGATGAGCATGGTCAAGTTGTCAGAAACAAGGCTCGCCTCGTTGCTCAAGGATACACTCAAGTTGAGGGGATTGACTTCGATGAAACATTTGCTCCTGTCGCTAGGCTTGAAGCTATTCGCATATTGCTAACCTATGCAAATCATCACAACATCCTGCTGTATCAAATGGATGTGAAGAGTGCATTTCTCAATGGAAAGATTGAAGAAGAAGTGTATGTTGCACAACCTCCTGGCTTTGAAGATCCAAAACATCCTGATATGGTGTACAAGCTAAACAAGGCATTGTATGGCCTCAAACAAGCCCCTCGCGCTTGGTATGATACACTCAAAGACTTCCTGAAGAGCAAAGGCTTCAAACCTGGTTCCCTGGATCCCACACTCTTCACGAAGACATATGATGGTGAACTGTTTGTGTGCCAAATATACGTGGATGACATTATCTTCGGCTGCACCAACCAGAAATACAGTGATGAATTTGGACACATGATGCAAGAGCAATATCAGATGTCCATGATGGGTGAGCTGAAGTTCTTCCTTGGTCTTCAAATCCGTCAGCAAAGCAATGGCATCTTCATATCTCAAGAGAAATATCTCAAAGATTGCCTGAAGAAGTTTGGAATGCAATACTGCAAAGGTTATACGACGCCAATGCCAACCAAGAGTCATCTGGGTCCTGATGCCAATGGTAAAGATTTCGATCAAAAGGTATATCGCTCCATGATTGGTTCTTTACTTTATTTATGTGCATCTAGGCCAGATATTATGCTTAGTGTTTGCATGTGTGCTCGATTTCAAGCGGCACCAAAGGAATCGCATCACTTAGCTGTGAAGCGAATTCTTCGATATTTGGCTTACACCCCAACACTAGGATTATGGTATCCAAAGGGCTCGGAGTTTGATCTAGTTGGATTCTCGGATGCTGATTATGCTGGTGACAAGGTGGATCACAAGTCTACATCAGGCACATGTCACTTTCTGGGACGATCACTTGTCTGTTGGTCTTCAAAGAAGCAGAACTGTGTATCACTCTCCACTGCTGAATCTGTATACATTGCTGCTGGATCTTGCTGCGCTCAGCTTCTATGGATGAAGCAAACACTCAAGGACTATGGCATCCATATGAAACAAGTACCACTCTACTGCGACAATGAAAGCACCATCAAGATTGCCAACAACCCATTTCAGCACTCGAAGACAAAGCACATTGAAATTCGTCATCACTTTCTCAGAGATCATGTTATGAAGGAAGATATTGACAGCATTCACGTCAACACTGAAGAGCAATTGGCAGATATCTTCACAAAGCCCTTGGATGAGAAAAGGTTTTGCAAGTTGCGGTGTGAGCTAAATATCTTGGAATCCTCGAATGTCCTGTGATCAGGCACACATCCTAACACTTATGCATGTTGATGACTTAGATGTGCAACACATGAAGTAAAGTATATCTTCAATCAATGAAGACTTACACTCTAAGTGTGAATACATTAACGCGGAATTTGACTTCGGAGCACCACGATAATTGTGCGCCGTGTCTGGGTCTAATACTTCCTATACGGTGGGTAAGGCCACCACCAAATTCTTCTTTTTGAAGTGTTTTTCTCATGGCGTTACAATTGCTATGTCTGGGTCTATCCAAATGGCTTCAGCCGCGCCATTGGCCAATGCCTTATACTCTGCCTCGGTGCTAGACCTCGAGACTGTAGGCTGCTTCTTGGAACTCCAAGATATAAGATTGGGTCCAACAAATATAGCAAAGCCACCAGTAGAACGCCTATCATCAACACAGCCTGCCCAGTCTGCATCGGTGAATATACTGACTCCAGTAAATCTGGACTTACGAATCCGTAGTCCCGTGTCTAGCGTACCTTTGACATACCTCAGAATACGCTTAACTGCTTCCCAATGAACCTCCGTAGGCTGGGACAGGAACTGGCACACTTTGTTCACGGCAAAGGAGATATCTGGATGAGTGAGCGTCAGATACTGAAGTGCTCCAACTACACTGCGATACCTGAAAGAGTTGTCAGTACTCAGCAATGCACCACTGTGACGCGAAAGGCTCTCGGATGTAGCAAGTGGCGTGGAAGTGGACTTGCAGTTCTCCATGTTGACGCGATGAAGGAGATCAAGTGCATACTTCTTCTGCGTCAATGTCATGTGTGACGCCCCCGATTTGACCGTACACTAATCATGCACGCAAATGTGTACGATCAAGATCAGGGACTCACGGGAAGATATCACAACACAACTCTACAACATAAATAAGTCATACAAGCATCATAATACAAGCCAGGGGCCTCGAGGGCTCGAATACAAGTGCTCGATCAGAGACGAGTCAGCGGAAGCAACAATATCTTAGTACAGACATAAGTTAAACAAGTTTGCCTTAAGAAGGCTAGCACAAACTGGGATACAGATCGAACGAGGCGCAGGCCTCCTGCCTGGGATCCTCCTAACTACTCCTGATCGTCGTCAGCGGGCTGCACGTAGTAGTAGGCACCTCCAGTGTCGTAGGTGTCTTCGTCGACGGTGGCGTCTGGCTCCTGGACTCCAGCATCTGGTTGCGACAACCAGATAGAAAAGAAAGCGGGAAAAGAGGGAGAGAAGCAACCGTGAGTACTCATCCAAAGTACTCGCAAGCAAGGAGCTATACTACATATGCATGGGTATATGTGTAAAGGGGCATATCAGTGGACTGAACTGCAGAATGCCAGAATAAAAGGGGGATAGCTAGTCCTGTCAAAGACTACGCTTCTGGCCATCTCCATCTTACAGCATGTAGAAGAGAGTAGATTGAAGTCCTCCAAGTAGCATCGCATAGCATAATCCTACCCGGCGATCCCCTCCTCGTCGCCCTGTTAGAGAGCGATCACCGGGTTGTATCTGGCACTTAGAAGGGTGTATTTTATTCAGTATCCGGTTCTAGTTGTCATAAGGTCAAGGTACAACTCCGGGTCGTCCTTTTACCGAGGGACACGGCAATTCGAATAGATAAACTTCCCTGCAGGGGTGCACCACATAACCCAACACGCTCGATCCCATTTGGCCGGACACACTTTTCTGGGTCATGCCCGGCCTCGTAAGATCAACGCGTCACAGCCCCACCTAAGCACAACAGAGAGGTCAGCACGCCGGTCTAACCCTATGCGCGCAGGGGTCTGGGCCCATCGCCCTATGCACACCTGCACGTTGCGTACGCGGCCGGAAGCAGACCTAGCCTAGTGGCGTTCCAGTCCAATCCGGCGCGCGCCACTCAGTCGCTGACGTCACGAAGGCTTCGGCTGATACCACGACGCCGGGATACCCATAACTACTCCCGCGTAGATGGTTAGTGCGTATAGACCAAATGGCCAGACTCAGATCAAATACCAAGAACTCGTTAAGCGTGTTATGTCGAAGTAACCGCGGACGCCGTCCAGGGCCAGGCCCACCTCTCGCCTAGGTGGTCTCAACCTGCCCTGTCGCTCCGCCACAAAGATCCACTTGCGGGTACTCCTACGAGCCGACCCGACTTTAGTCATCACATGTGTCATGTATATAGTATATAAGCATATACCCGTGATCACCGCCCAGGTGATCACGGCCCGATAGTATAGCACAGCAGACGGACAAGAATGTAGGGCCACTGATGGAAAACTAGCATCCTATACTAAGCATGTAGGATTGCAGGTAAAGGTATCAACAGTAGTAGCAAGGATAGGCTATGCATCAGGATAGGATATCGAAAAGCAGTAACATGCTACACTACTCTAATGCAAGCAGTATAGAGAAGAATAGGCGATATCTGGTGATCAAGGGGGGGGGGGCTTGCCTGGTTGCTCTGGCAAGTAGGAGGGGTCGTCGACTCCGTAGTCGAACTGGGCAGCAGCAGTGTCGGTCTCGTAGTCTACCGGAGAGAAGAAGGGGGAAGAAACAGTAAATACAATGCAAACATAAGCATGACGATGCGTGACATGACAATGAACAGTGCGAGGTGTGTCCTAACGCGACAGTAGGTGGTACCGGCGAAGGAGGGGGAACATCCGGGAAAGTATTCCCGATGTTTCGCGTTTTTGGACAGACGGACCGGAGGGGGAAAGTTGCTAGTTCGATAGGTTAGGGAGGTGTGGTGGACGAACGGACTGCGTATTCGGATTCGTCTTGTCGTTCTGAGCAACTTTCATGTTGAAAATATTTTAATCCGAGTTACGGATTAAAAGATATGATTTTCTAAAGATTTTATTAATTTCTGGAATTTAATTAATTATTTAATTTAATTCGAAATTTGGATTTATGACATCAGCATGATGTCATGCTGACATCAGCAGTCAACAGGGGTTGACTAAGTCAAACTGACATGTGGGTCCAGTGGGACCCACCTGTCATTCTCTGTTTAGGTTAATTAGGGTTTAGCTAAATAATTACTGTTTAATTAAATTAATTATCTAATTAGATTAATTTAAACAGGATTAATTAACTTAATTAATTTAGTTAATTAATTAATTAATTAAAATTAAAATTATTTTTATTTTTATTTTCTTTATTTATTTATTCATTAATTTTTATTAATTAATTTATTATTATTATTATTTTATTTATTATTTTTATTTTTTATTTTTTTTTGTAAACGTTCTGTGTGGGGG
>NC_057805.1:438839-447447 GCF_018294505.1 Triticum aestivum
CGGGGGAGTGGGGGGTGGCTGTCGGTGGAGAGTGGGGGTGAGGGGATAAGGTGAGAGGGGGGGCGCGGGGTGGGCCAGCCCATTCGGGCGGCTGGGGGTTGGCCCAGTTGGGCCAGGTCCAGTGGGGGGGCTTTTTTATTTTTTTGTTCTGTTTTCTTTTCTTTTTTGTAATTTCTTTTCTTTTACTTATTTTCTTTTCTGTTTTATTTCAATTTAAACTATTTAGGCATTTTATAAAAATGTGTTTACCACACCATATTTACTTAGGCAAAATATGGCATCTCCCGAACATTTTTATTTTAATATTTGAAAACTTTTGTTATTGACATTAATTTGAATTTAAATTTTGAAACGGTTTCGAATCATCGCGAGGTTAACAACAGTAACCGTGGTGACGTGGCACCATTAGCGTGGGATTACTGTAGCTTAATTATCCGGGCGTTACAAATCTCCTCCACTGTAAGAAATCTCGTCCCGAGATTTAGGAGGTAGAAGGAAACAGTGCGGGGTATTCATCACGCAGGCGATCCTCGCGTTCCCAAGTGGCCTCATCTTCAGAATGGTGCGACCACTGGACTTTGAGAAACTTGATCGCCTTCTGACGTGTGCGGCGTTCAGCTTGGTCGAGAATGCGGACCGGATGCTCCTTATAGGAGAGGTCTTGCTGCAATTCGAGCACTTCATGATCCACAGCTCGGATTGGGTCCTTGAAGCAACGGCGGAGCTGTGACACATGGAACACATCGTGAACCTGAGAAAGGTTCGGCGGTAGCTCCAGTTGGTATGCCACTTTTCTACGCCTTTCGAGAATAGTGAATGGCCCAATATAGCGAGGAGCTAGTTTGCCCTTGATCCCGAAGCGGTGAGCACCCTTCATAGGTGTGACTCGAAGATAAGCCTTTTCGCCAGGTTGATAGACCATGTCTTTATGATGACGGTCATACTGACTCTTCTGACGTGACTGAGCAGTCTTGAGATTCTCACGGATAATGCGGACTTGTTCTTCGACATCTTGGATAATATCCGGACCGAAGAGTGGACGTTCCCCAGTTTCTGACCAGTTCAGAGGGGTTCGGCACTTTCGTCCATATAACACTTCGAAGGGGGCCATCTTCAGACTAGCTTGATAGCTATTATTATAAGAGAACTCAGCATACGGGAGAGATTCCTCCCATTTCTTGCCGAAGGAAATAACACAAGCTCGAAGCATATCTTCGAGAACTTGGTTGACGCGTTCAACTTGCCCTTGCGATTGAGGATGAAATGCAGTACTGAATGACAGATGAGTTCCCATAGCTTCTTGGAAACTTGCCCAGAATCTTGAAGTGAATAAGCTACCACGGTCTGAGCTGATAACCAATGGAATACCGTGGAGTGAAACAATCCTGCACATATAGAGCGTTGCCAACTGGCTAGCAGTGATCGTTTCTTTGACCGCCAGGAAATGTGCAACTTTGGAAAGCCGGTCAATGACGACAAGAATAGCATCATTACCTTTCTGTGATTTGGGAAATCCAGTGACGAAGTCCATCTCAACATGGTCCCATTTCCATTCAGGAATAGAGATAGGTTGCAGAGTTCCAGCAGGCCTTTGATGTTCTGCTTTGATACGACGGCAAATGTCACACTCAGCAACATAATGAGCAATGTCTTGCTTCATATTAGACCACCAGAATCTCTGACGGATGTCTTGGTACATCTTTGTACTACCAGGATGGATACATAGAGGCGTATCATGAGCTTCTTTCATAACTTCCTGTGTCATATCCAGGTTCTTCTCTGCACATGGCACCACTAGGCGGCCCTTGAAGTATAGGGTGCCATCTTCAGCAATGGTGAAGAATGAGGGCTTTCCTTTTGCGAGGTAGCGCTTAATCTTGTGGGCTTCAGAGTCATACTTCTGTAGCCTTTTGATGCTATCCACGAGATCTGGTTTAGCAACTAGGGTATTGAGGGAACCCTGGGTAACAACGTGGAGGTTCACCTTGCCAAACTCCTTAGGAGGGGGAGCGAGTGCACCCGGAGGAACAATATGGAGGTTCAACTTCCTGAATTCTTCAACAAGCGAGGGCTGAACTTTGTGAACCTGGAGGTGGTTGCAGTAAGACTTGCGGCTCAAGGCATCAGCCATTACATTAGCCTTGCCTGGCGTATAGGAAATAACCAAGTCAAAGTCTGCAACAAGCTCCATCCATCTCTGTTGACGGAGGTTCAGATCTGGCTGAGTAAACAGATACTTCAGACTTTGGTGGTCAGTGAAGATCTCGCAACGATTACCGAGAAGGTAATGTCGCCACTGCTTCAGCACATGAATGACAGTAGCAAGTTCGAGGTCGTGAACTGGGTAGTTCTCTTCATGAGGGCGCAATTGCCGAGAGGCATAAGCAATCACTTTGCGGTCTTGCATTAGGACACAGCCTAATCCTTGACGGGAAGCGTCGCAGTAAATGACGAAGTCCTTCTTAGTATCAGGTGGAGCTAGAACTGGGGCAGAAGTCAACTTGTCTTTGAGTGCCTGGAAACTTTCCTGACATTTGTCTGTCCATTGGAACTTGACACCCTTATGCAACAGGTTAGTCAGAGGCCTGGCGATCTTAGAGAAGTTCTCGACAAATCGACGGCAATAGCTGGCGAGACCGAGAAAACTTCTGACTTGCTTAACGTTCTTGGGAGGAGTCCAATCAAGAATAGCCTGAACTCGCTCGGGGTTGACGGCAATACCATCCTTAGAGATGACATGCCCAAGATAGGTTACTTCCGGTAGCCAGAATTCACATTTGGAGAACTTGGCATATAGTTGATGCTCTCGTAGCTTTTCCAGCACAAGTCGAAGATGTTCAGCATGTTCTTCTTCGTTCTTGGAAAATACCAGGATATCATCCAGATAAACCACGACGAACTTGTCGAGGTAATCCATGAATATATAGTTCATCAGACGAGAGAAGGTGGCTGGAGCATTGGTTAAACCGAAAGACATGACGGTGTACTCGTATGAACCATAGCGAGTCACGAAGAAGGTCTTTGGGATATCCTCTTCGCGAACACGGATCTGGTGGTAGCCCAACCTCAAGTCGAGCTTAGAGAACACTGACGAACCCGCCAGTTGATCATACAGATCATTGATCCGAGGAAGGGGGTATTTATTCTGAATGGTAGCTTGGTTTATAGGACGGTAGTCTTGAACTAACCGGTTTGTCCCATCCTTCTTCTTGACAAAGAGGGAAGGTGCTCCCCAAGGAGAGCAACTTGGGTGAATGAATCCTTTGCGAAGAGATTTGTCGATTTCCTCCTTAAGCTCAAGGAGTTCATGCGGCGGCATTTTGTAGGGTCGCTTGGCTATAGGAGTGGTGCCTGGTTTCAAGTCGATGATGAATTCGACAGCTCTAGCAGGGGGAATCCCCCGAAGTTCTTCAGGGAAGACGTCGAGGAATTCACGCACGACGGGAATGTTTTCAATGCCCTCGAGTGGTGCAGCGTTCAATGCATTCAATGCATAGAGCCTTGCCTCGGCATTTTGCACCAGATGAGCTTGGTAAGCAACTATTTCATCTGAAGGATGTAGCAGATGGACGGTTTTAGTGGCGCAAACTATAGAAGCAGTATGCGCTTTCAACCAATCCATACCCAAAATGAGGTCGATGTTAGACGACTTCAGGATAATGGGAGAGGCATAGAATTCCAGCCCTTCGATTTCCACGGGGACATCGATGCCAACCAAGGAGGTTTGACACTGTCCCACGGGGGTTTTGACCAGTACCGAAGTGTTCATCTCCTCACATTTAACGTCGTGCTTGTATGCAAAATCTTCTGACATGAATGAATGCGATGCACCTGTATCAAATAAAACGGATGCTGGTACTGAATTTACGAGGAGTGTACCCATCACAGTAGCAGGCTGGTCTTGAGCTTCGTTGAGATCAACGTGGTTGGCATGAGCACGACCATAAGACTTAGCATTGTTGTTGCGGGGCTGATTGTTACCACGGCCAGTTGCTGGAAGGGCCAGTTGATTCTGGTTCTGGTTGCATTCTCTAGCACGGTGTCCTGGTTGACCACACCTGAAGCACAAGCCATTATTCGGAGTGGGAACAGGAGCTTGGGATGGTGGAGCTGGAAGTCTTGACTGCCTAGATGGTGGTGGAGGCAGACGAGGTGCAGCATAGGTCTGCCTTGGGGCAGATGCATTTGGACGGTACATGCTGTTCGGGATCCATATCTTACGCTTCTGTGAGGGCGGGCCCGAAGATGAGCCCGTGTCACGGTTGCACCTGTGAGAGCTCTGGTATTCCTGCAGACCAGTTTCGACATTGATGGCCTTGTTCACCAAGGTGGCGAAATCAGCAAAGTCATGCACTAGAAGTGCGAGCTTGATGTCAGCTTGAAGGCCATCACGGAACTTCTTCTGTCTGCGTGCATCAGTTGCAATGTCCTCTTCAGCATAACGAGACAAGTCCAGAAACTCCCGCTGATAAGCTTCGACAGTTTTGTTGCCTTGGGTGAGGTTGCGGAACTCACGCTTCTTCCGGTCCATGACTCCTTGAGGAATGAAGCGGGCACGGAAAGCTGCTTGGAAGTCTGGCCATGTGATGATTGTTCCAGCTGGCATAGTACGCATGTGGCTGTCCCACCATTGAGCTGCGGGTCCCTTCAAGAAGAAGGAAGCAAAGGTGACATAGCTGGCAAGGGCTACATCAGCAGACTCCATCTCATAGGTGATGTCACGGAGCCAGTCATCAGCATCCAGAGGCTGAGTTGAGCTGCGGTAGATGGTTGGGTTGAGGCGTATGAAATCTTGAAGAGTCACTTGGGCTGGCTGCTGGTTCATATTGGGGCGAGGAAACTGAGCCATCATATTTTCCATGAATTGGTGGTTCAGTTCAAACTGTTGGATCATACCAGCCATGTACTCAGGTGGTGGTGGGGCATCGCCACCACGACCACGACCACCCGGTCTAACCATCCTGCTAATATATAACAGGGGTAGTTTAGCATTGGGAAATATTTGCAAAGACAAGAATCATTCATGATGAAACATGCATAACGAGAGGAGCACGATAGCTACTACATAGTAGTCGGCATAACTTACAAAAGGGGTCATGCATAGAGTTCAGTACACAGAGTTCAGTACATAGACTAAAACATCATAGGCGGCACACAGGCTCGCGGCGACTGCAACTAATACTTAACTAAGCAAGACTACATCAGTCCCAAGAGGTACTGTGGAGGTAATCGTAGCCCGACAGCTGGTAGTGAGGCAACGGATAGCCCTCCACGTCAGCAGACTGGGGGCCGCGGATACTCAGGTGTAGAGCCCGACGCTCAGGTGGCAGAAGAGGACCAAGTGCGGGGGAGTAGCCTCCCACCTCTGGCCAACCGACACCGGGGGGCATCACGGTCCTGGCTGGGTAGATCGCAGTACGCGGTACCTGTCCAGATCGAACAAAGGGGTGCAGCAGCGTCAGGGCACGGTAAAGGTGCTGACGGGTAGTGTACATCTCGTGGCGAAGAGCTCTGTTAGCTCGATCCAGCCCATCAGCATGCAGAACCAGGTTCTGATGGTAGAAGGGCTCTCGGGTGACAGTGGAGTAGGCAGCAGTATAGTATCCCTCCGCACCAACATCAGATGCGATAGCAATGTGCCTGAAAGGGGAGGTGTCCAACTCCCGATACTCTCCACGAAGACGTGTCAGAGCAGCATAGGCAGCATCGTGGACAGCCATATCGATGGTCACACCAACACCATGTGCGGTGTGCAGCACAGTAGTGGAGTCATACTCCCGCGAGTAGAGGTGGACGATGGCACGGTACTGCTCCTGGTTAAAGTCTTGGTACTCCTCGTAGACGGTGTACTCAGGGTGCCAGCGATAACCTAGATAGGTCATCATCTCAGCTAGCACAGCAGGTGATCCCGAGGCACCAATGGCCGTCGTGTGGCGAACGACCTGCCTCGTGGGTTCCATCTGAAAGCAAAGACGTTTCAAAGGAGTCAAATGACAGTGTGTGAATTGTTTAAAATAATACTCTAAGAAACAACTATGGCTTATCCAACTTTGGGGTGAATGCGGTCACGGGATCCTAGTGTTAGAGTTAGTAAATTCGTTTAACCCGAGTAGAAGAGAGTTCAGAGTCCCAGAGTAAAGGTCGAGGAGTAAAAGATCCTAGTACCACCCAATGGCGACGTGGGCCCGTAAGACACACAGCCATGTTAGTAAAAGTTTTGTAATGTCTAGACTCGACTTCGGCCAAGGAGTGTGGAAAGGGGGATTCCTACAGGCGGTCGGCTCTGATACCAACTTGTGATGCCCCCGATTTGACCGTACACTAATCATGCACGCAAATGTGTACGATCAAGATCAGGGACTCACGGGAAGATATCACAACACAACTCTACAACATAAATAAGTCATACAAGCATCATAATACAAGCCAGGGGCCTCGAGGGCTCGAATACAAGTGCTCGATCACAGATGAGTCAGCGGAAGCAACAATATCTAAGTACAGACATAAGTTAAACAAGTTTGCCTTAAGAAGGCTAGCACAAACTGGGATACAGATCGAACGAGGCGCAGGCCTCCTGCCTGGGATCCTCCTAACTACTCCTGATCGTCGTCAGCGGGCTGCACGTAGTAGTAGGCACCTCCAGTGTCGTAGGTGTCTTCGTCAACGGTGGCGTCTGGCTCCTGGACTCCAGCATCTGGTTGCGACAACCAGATAGAAAAGAAAGCGGGAAAAGAGGGAGAGAAGCAACCGTGAGTACTCATCCAAAGTACTCGCAAGCAAGGAGCTATACTACATATGCATGGGTATATGTGTAAAGGGGCATATCAGTGGACTGAACTGCAGAATGCCAGAATAAAAGGGGGATAGCTAGTCCTGTCGAAGACTACGCTTCTGGCCATCTCCATCTTGCAGCATGTAGAAGAGAGTAGATTGAAGTCCTCCAAGTAGCATCGCATAGCATAATCCTACCCGACGATCCCCTCCTCGTCGCCCTGTTAGAGAGCGATCACCGGGTTGTATCTGGCACTTAGAAGGGTGTATTTTATTCAGTATCCGATTCTAGTTGTCATAAGGTCAAGGTACAACTCCGGGTCGTCCTTTTACCGAGGGACACGGCTATTCGAATAGATAAACTTCCCTGCAGGGGTGCACCACATAACCCAACACGCTCGATCCCATTTGGCCGGACACACTTTTCTGGGTCATGCCCGGCCTCGTAAGATCAACGCGTCGCAGCCCCACCTAAGCACAACAGAGAGGTCAGCACGCCGGTCTAACCCTATGCGCGCAGGGGTCTGGGCCCATCGCCCTATGCACACCTGCACGTTGCGTACGCGGCCGGAAGCAGACCTAGCCTAGTGGCGTTCCAGTCCAATCCGGCGCGCGCCACTCAGTCGCTGACGTCACGAAGGCTTCGGCTGATACCACGACGCCGGGATACCCATAACTACTCCCGCGTAGATGGTTAGTGCGTATAGACCAAATGGCCAGACTCAGATCAAATACCAAGAACTCGTTAAGCGTGTTATGTCGAAGTAACCGCGGACGCCGTCCAGGGCCAGGCCCACCTCTCGCCTAGGTGGTCTCAACCTGCCCTGTCGCTCCGCCACAAAGATCCACTTGCGGGTACTCCTACGAGCCGACCCGACTTTAGTCATCACATGTGTCATGTATATAGTATATAAGCATATACCCGTGATCACCGCCCAGGTGATCACGGCCCGATAGTATAGCACAGCAGACGGACAAGAATGTAGGGCCACTGATGGAAAACTAGCATCCTATACTAAGCATGTAGGATTGCAGGTAAAGGTATCAACAGTAGTAGCAAGGATAGGCTATGCATCAGGATAGGATATCGAAAAGCAGTAACATGCTACACTACTCTAATGCAAGCAGTATAGAGAAGAATAGGCGATATCTGGTGATCAGGGGGGCTTGCCTGGTTGCTCTGGCAAGTAGGAGGGGTCGTCGACTCCGTAGTCGAACTGGGCAGCAGCAGTGTCGGTCTCGTAGTCTACCGGAGAGAAGAAGGGGGAAGAAACAGTAAATACAATGCAAACATAAGCATGACGATGCGTGACATGACAATGAACAGTGCGAGGTGTGTCCTAACGCGACAGTAGGTGGTACCGGCGAAGGAGGGGAACATCCGGGAAAGTATTCTCGATGTTTCGCGTTTTCGGACAGACGGACCGGACGGGGAAAGTTGCTAGTTCGATAGGTTAGGGAGGTGTGGTGGACGAACAGACTGCGTATTCGGATTCGTCTCGTCGTTCTGAGCAACTTTCATGTTGAAAATATTTTAATCCGAGTTACGGATTAAAAGATATGATTTTCTAAAGATTTTATTAATTTCTGGAATTTAATTAATTATTTAATTTAATTCGAAATTTGGATTTATGACATCAGCATGATGTCATGCTGACATCAGCAGTCAACAGGGGTTGACTAAGTCAAACTGACATGTGGGTCCAGTGGGACCCACCTGTCATTCTCTGTTTAGGTTAATTAGGGTTTAGCTAAATAATTACTGTTTAATTAAATTAATTATCTAATTAGATTAATTTAAACAGGATTAATTAACTTAATTAATTTAGTTAATTAA
>NC_057805.1:448429-459212 GCF_018294505.1 Triticum aestivum
TGTCGGTGGAGAGTGGGGGGTGAGGGGATAAGGTGAGAGGGGGGGCGCGGGGTGGGCCGGCCCATTCGGGCGGCTGGGGGTTGGCCTAGTTGGGCCAGTTCCAGTGGGGGGGCTTTTGTTTTTTTATTTTTTTGTTCTGTTTTCTTTTCTTTTTTGTAATTTCTTTTCTTTTACTTATTTGCTTTTCTGTTTTATTTCAATTTAAACTATTTAGGCATTTTATAAAAATGTGTTTACCACACCATATTTACTTAGTCAAAATATGGCATCTCCCGAACATTTTTATTTTAATATTTGAAAACTTTTGTTATTGACATTAATTTGAATTTAAATTTTGAAACGGTTTCGAATCATCGCGAGGTTAACAACAGTAACCGTGGTGACGTGGCACCATTAGCGTGGGATTACTGTAGCTTAATTATCCGGGCGTTACATCATGCCCCCTGAATGAAAGGACGCTTCCAAACCAAGGAAGTACTCCAACCGGCCCAAGTCTTTGATTGGAAAACTCGCAGACAAGGACTGCACAAGGCAATCCACCACAGTAGGTGTAGAACCAGCAATCACAATATCATCAACATACACCAGCATGTATATCTGAATAGCACCATGTGAAAAGATGAACAGGGGCGCATCTGCCTTGGAGGGAACAAAACCAAGCTATGAGAGCCGCTGACTCAACCGAGCATACCAGGCACGCGGTGACTGTTTGAGCCCGTAGATGGACCTCTGGAGTTTGCAGACATGAGAGGGATAACGGGCATCCTCAAAACCAGGGGGTTGCTGCATGTAGACATCTTCGGCCAGAAAACCGTGGAGAAAAGCATTGGTCACATCAATTTGTCAAAGACTCCACCCGCGGGAGACAGCGAGAGAGAGGACCAGACGAACCGTGGCAGGCTTCACCACGGGGCTGAAAGTATCTTCATAGTCGATCCCTTATTGTTGAGTAAAACCATGAGCAACAAGGCGAGCTTTGTGCTTGTCAACAGAACCATCCGGACGATGCTTGGTCTTAAAGATCCACTTGCAGCTCACAACATTAACACCAGGAGGCCGAGGCACCAACACCCATGTGTTCTTGTGACAAAGGGCAGCAAATTCCGCAGACATGGCGGCATGCCAGGCCGGTTCACCAAGAGCATCACGATGAGAAGTGGGTGCGGCAAAGAATGCACGCCGACAAGTGTCATACCGCACCGTGCCATCTGTGTATGTCTTGGCCTTACGCGTATGATCGCGGTGACGAGTGACCATAGTGTGCCCGGGAGCTGCATTGTCGGTAGATGGTTGCGGCGACGACGGAGACCCGACCAGTGGTGTCGCGGCTGAACCATTTCCAGCAACAGGCGACACGGGCCGGGGAGACGCGTCGGGCTGGGCCGAACCAGGCGACGAGGGGGAGCCAGGCGGGGACGGTAGCCCAGGGGACGCGGCTGGCGACTCGGCGATGCCTGACGCAGGCGAGGCGGGCTGGGCCGACCCAGGCGAGACGGAGGACGGAGCGGGCGACCCAGGCGAGACGGAGGACGGAGCGAGGCCGATGGGGTCGTAGGGGCCGTAGACGCGCCAGCGGGCGAGGCCGACGAGGCAGCCTCGGGAGACGGGGCATGCACGTTGGGGCCATGCACGTCGATCACGCCGGCGGATGCAGGTGCGGCGACGGTTTTCTGGGAAGAAATTAGAGCAGCATCTGCAGAAAACAAGTCAGGTGACAAATATGGCAGGTCGTATTTCCGCACATGGACATCTGAAACCGGTTCATTGGATGGAAAAGTGAGGGCATGCTCAATAGAAGCAATATCAACCGAGACACCCGGGCTGGAGTAAGGGAAAACTGACTCGTCAAAAACAACATCACGAGAAATGTAGATCCTACCTGAGGTGCGATCAAGACACATATAGCCCTTATGCAGAGGACTATAACCAAGGAAAACACACATCTTGGAGCGGAACTCCAGCTTGTGAGCATTATACTTGCAGAGACTAGGCCAGCAAGCACACCCAAAAATCCTAAGAGAGGAATAATTGGGCTGAACATGAAATAGACGGAACAGGGGCGTGTCCTTGTTGAGAACCGGAGTGGGCATACGGTTGATGAGATAACATGCCGTAAGAAAGGCCTCATCCCAAAACCGGAGTGGGAGAGACGAATGCGCCAGTAAGGCGAGGCCGGTCTCGACCAAATGACGGTGTTTGCGCTCGGCAATACCGTTCTGCTGAGACGTATGTGGACACGACACACGATGGGAGATGCCCGTGCATTGAAAGTAGCGATGAAGCTTGTGGTATTCACCACCCCAGTTGGACTGGACGGCCTTGATTTTGCAATCCAAAAGGCGTTCGACATGAGCCTGAAAGTTATAAAAGACTTGCTCAACATCAGATTTATGTTTAAGCAAATAAATCCAAGTGAAGCCCATGTAGTCATCAACAAAACTAACATAATACTTGTACCCCCCCCCCAAAGACGCAATAGCGGGACCCCAAACATCTGAATGAATTAATTCAAGAGGTACAGTAGTGACATGATAAGACGTAGAATACGGTAGTTGATGACTCTTAGCACGCTGCCATGCATCACACACTAATGGTGAATTATTTGAACTAGAACAAGGAAGGTCATGGCTCCGAATAATGGAGGTGACCACATTATTGGTAGGGTGACCTAGACGTTGATGCCACTGCGAGGACGAAACGCGGACATTGAATGAAGCATGGCGAGATGACGAGGACGATGCACGAGCAAAGGGAATCGGGTAGACCCCCCCCCCGCGACTGTTACCTTGAAGAATGACGCGCCTGGTTGCTTTGTCCTTAACAAAGGAAAAACGACGGTGAAACTCAATAAACACGTCATTATCACAAACAAGACGGTAGACAGAAAGGAGATGCTCTCTGATGTGTGGAACATGAAGGATGTTGCGCAGTTTAAGAGATGAACCGGGTAAACGGGAATGACCAATGTGTGAAATAGACAAACCTGCACCATTGGCCACCTGAACCTGGTCCTTGCCATCATAGCGCTCGTGAACCTGGAGGCGTTCCAGATCACTCGTCAGGTGATCCGTAGCCCCGGTGTCCAGTACCCAAGGATAGTCGACAGTGTTGGTGGAGGCCGAGTTGGCGGAGCGAGTGTTGTGGTCCTGGTCATAGCGCTTGCGACCATCATCGGCCTCATGCCCCCAGTTTTTGCAAATTTGACACCGGGGGCGCCAGCGATTGTTGCGACGGCCACCACCACCGTTGTTGCCGCTGTTACCCCCGCCACTTTACCGACCATTGCCGGCATAGGAGGGGTTGCGGTCGCGGCCACCGTTGGGGCCGCCGTTGCCGCCTTGGCGACCGTGCCCGGGCTGGCCGTTGCCATCGGCCGAGCGACCCCCACCCTGGGAGGGGTAGGGCTCCGAGTAGGGAGCACGTCCACCCTGGTCGTAGGAGCCCGAGCGAGTCACGGCGTTGGCGGAGGGAGTCCACCCCTCCGACGCACTCTGCTGAGCCTGCAACGCTTCGAACGACAAGACGAGCGAGTAGAAGCTGGAGTAGGGCATAGGTGCGTTACTCACACCCAAGGAGGCGGCGATGGAGTTGTAGGCGGAGCCGAGTCCGGTGGGGATGTGATCAATGAGCTCATCATCATGAATCGGAGAGCCCGCGGCAGCCATGGTGTCGGCGAGGGCCTTCATCTTGTGCATGTACTCAACCGCGGACATCTCCTCCTTCCGCAGCGTCTGGAGTTGACGCCGGATGTGACGGACGTTGGCGCGATTCTGCGCGCCGTACATGGCACCGACGGTCGTCCATACCGCCTGCGCCGTCTCACAGCTGATGAGCTGACAGGCGATGTCCTCCTCCATGGAGGTAAGGAGAAGGCCCTTGACCTTCTGATCCTGAGTCCACCAATGATGGTACGCCAGATTAGTGGTGGTCATCGCAGCATCGTACGTGTACATGTATAATATGCTAGACCCTATTTTACACTCACAGTCCTTACTTGGCCGTACGTGTGTCTCTGGCTTAATGACGCGGTGCTGCTGCTGCTACAAGGCGCTACCAAAATTTTAAATTAAGAATTTGTTGGTGGTGATTCATTTTAATTTTATTGGCACGTTGCATCTTTCAACAAGCTAATGTTTGGTATGACAAAACTACAGGGAACGGCACATCCTCATATTACAAAGACAGAATCTATAAGGTTTTACTCTTTTGTCCATTCTGATTATGTTTTCTTGCAGCAAGACTTAATTACTCCATAGTCCATACAGTGATAGTTCATACACAGCCTAACAGTATTTCCTTGACATTTTGTTTTCTTGCATCGTGGCATTGCTTGTGGTGGTGGTGGCCGGCGAGCACTGGAGCCGCTGTACTTGCTAGAACCATTTAACGGGAGTAGCAGCACCCAATGGGAACACAACCTCGATGTCGGGGTGGTTCTGTGCATGTGCTCTAATAAGTCTACGTGCTCTGCGAACTTGCCCACTGTCTCCAGGACAGCTACGGACTGAGAGCCGCCCCTCTACCCTCATCGCCGCCGTGCCCAGCCGCACCCACTATGTTCTACAATATTGCGGTGAGTTTTTAATCACCCCTGCCCAATTTATCTTCATTTTTTCAGAGATGCAATAAATTTCATCCAAATTATTATGAATGGGGAGTAGAGATTAATTTTTTTATTCAAAATGGTGTCCTATAGTGATGACCAGTATCAATGCTTTGATCACATTTTGCACATAGTATTTCTCTTCTGCTCGAAATAGAGTGAAACCATTTTGCTATTAAGTGATGTGATCAAAGTAATTTTGTACTCCCCTAAAAAAAGGTTTGTACCTGAATTAATGTACTTATGAAAAATATCTTCTCTTTGAAGTATTTAAAGCAATACAAAATTAAGTACTGAGCTCAAAAAAGAAATTAAGTTATGTTCATGGATTTGATGACCAAATACTAATGAAATGAACATAGATTACAGACCTGGAACATTCCAACATTCCTTGGAGCTAGGGGATTTCAATCGAACCAATGGAAAGAAAGGTGGGGATGAAAGCTATAGGGAAGTAGGGAGTACCACAAGATCTGACTCACCACCGTCTGATGTAGGCGCTGGCAGGCCGAGGTAATAAAGGGTGACATAGGGAGGGCCGAGAGACACCGGTGATGTTCCCTTTTTATTTTGCATTTACTTATTTATTTCACATGAAGGGGAGCCTTGGCGCAGCGGTAAAGCTGTTGCCTTGTGACCTTGAAACAACCTCTCATTTGTTTTGTTCTGGAGTGTTTGTACTGTTGCACAAAACTATCTGCATCTGAAATGGCATGGTATTAGTCTTTTCATTTTTAAAAGAATGCCACTAGCCTTTCCGCAAACAAAATTATGTCCAGAAGTTATCGACACTTGAATATACATTATGATTTAGTGCACTTTCAGTCAATGGTCAATGCATCACTATTTTCTGGAAACATTCGGTTCCATATGAAGTTTTCTTTTCAGCTTGATATGTTAATAATATTATAAACATCTTCCTCGAAAATGTCTATTTGAGAACTTTTCAGCTAAAGTGGTGCCTGTATATTGGACAAGTAAGACACTCGAAAATAGATTCAGCATGGTTCCTGCACTCCCAACCTTCCACGGTTCACTTCACGTTAAAAAAAACCTTGTTCGTCATGGGGCAGCTGTCGTGGTCCGCGGCTCTACGAGAAGATGATCGAGGGTCGGCGGCGCTGGCTGCTTCGTCGTCATCTTCAATGAGTCTAAGTGATTTATATCTGGTACCGGCCGACAATGATTATCCATTGGCATGCTCTATCGAATGTCGCTGCTTTTATCATGGAATCCAACAGTTGCAGATACCACTCAAAAGAGAATTGTGAAGCTGATGAACTTGGATGGCCTGGCAGTCTACCATACCAACAGACATCTCCACGTAAATGGTGGCGGCTAGGGTGATCAGGGAGGATGACGTGCTACGACAGCAATAAAAGCGTGGTGCCGCTATCTCTCTCGTGATTGAATCATCCCAATCTGAAACCTGAATGGAGTTCCCCACGGCAAGTGAATACCTTTCAATTGGATGCTCGAGGGAGCAGGGTACCCTATGATGCAAGTGGATAGTTGTATATCTGTTGTAAATCAAATCAAGTGTTCCCTTTTTCTGTACTGCAATTGTGGTTATATTATTGGTGTATAAAGCTGCACAGAAACTGCATTTACTATACCCTATATCTGAGCTAACATCATTTGCTTTCCAATTGCAGCTTTAGATCATGCGTTTATGTCAAGTTTCATTTTTTCTTAATCCCAGTTTTTTGCTAATTATCTTTTGTTCTTTTATGGGCAGTTGTATTGTCGGTTGATGCATCCATGTGCTAATCTGCCGGCGGAGTTGAGGGAGGGCGGCCAGCTGCCTGGCGGGTGCACCGGCGAGCACAACGTGGAAGAGCCTGACAGTCCGTCCGCTACCAGCTTACTCGCTGACTCTTTGATCGTCGGGCTACTCCGTGCAACGGCTAGCTGGTGAAGGCAGTGTGCATAAGTAGTATTTCTCATGTTTATTGTATCGATCAACGGATTGACTGTCAGGTCCTTCCCTACAAAATCTTTAGAAAGAAAAAAACTACAATGGAAGTACATATGAAAACACTGCAGTATGCAGTTAACATCTCTTTTGCCAGTTTGGTATAACTTTTGTGGTTGTTTTATTATCCATTGAGACCCATGTTTGATCTCCATAGCTACATAGAAGAGCAGACCATTGATATGTACAATATCATTACTATTTTAGCAGACATGAGTTACATTGTCATCTTTTCATGAAGAAATGATTAGTGTGAAGAAAACCCAATTTCAAAAATAGTGATAGTTCAACATCATGAGGATGGCAAATTGACATAAGTTTATGATTGTTTGTCAGAAAGAAATTTATACATGTGGTTTTTATATCTGTGTGAATGTATCTCTCCTGATCTATTTGTAGTAAAACTGACTTTGGTGTCATGGTTTTTCTCATATTTTAATGCTAAGTACTACTGCGAGGACCTTGGAAGGAGGTTTATTTATTTATTAATATGTGTAGGTGACCACGAGCAGGATGACCACTCAGCATTTGATACTGTCAAATCCTTCTACCACAGAAAGGTATGAGGCACGCTTAGCAAGGATGAGCACTCGGCGTTTGATATTGTCAAATCCTTCTAACACAGCAAGGTCTGCCAACGTTATATATTTTCTTAACAAGGAGTTAAGAAGACATTGAGCATGGCAAAAAACATTGTTTTGGACAAATATTATGAGAATAAATTATTTGGTTTTTCCCTTGGGTTTACATTATAGTACTTCAAATTTTTAGGTCTATTATTAAAGAAAACTTAATTTATGCACTTGTGTTGTTCACTTTCCATCTACTTAGTTGAATAGAATCATGTTTCATCTACTCAGTGAATGGCTTGCTTGTTCACGTGAATGCTTTCCATCTACTCGGAAAACTGCCAGGAGCCATCACTGACGCTCTATCTGAAGATTACTGAAGATTTGGACGCTTGTACATTCATCCACAGCTCCATACCTCTTCGCTGCGGCCACTGACCGTGTAACCGTCCATCTCTGATCCTAGGGTCCTCATATCTTCTTGCTTTGTTGTTCTGTTTCTGGGATATATGAGCTGTGTAAGCCAAAGGGTAGGAATATGTTATCTCTTGTATTTGGGTTGAACCCTAGACGCTCCATGTTTTGGCTGGCATAAAGAGGATGTTTGGATTGTGGCCAACAGTTACCATGCCAATTTTTGGCATTGACTGCAGTCATGGGCTAGCGTTTCGTTTGGATTGAAGCCCAAGTTTTGGAGCCTCGCCAATATTTTGGTCGTAGCTACCGATTCCTTCGTGCTGTTGTACCCAGGCGTTGGCAAAACATCGGCGGGCGAATCCTATGCCAAAATGGTGTGCCCTTGATTTGGCGGGGCTGACCTGGGCGTAAACCAAACATCCCCGAACTTCCTTGTAATCTTGTAAGTTCTAGCAAGCAGCATTCATCTACGAGTAGTAAATCCCTGTGACAAGCTGAGCTTCCCTGGTTTCTAAGTCTTTCATCTCCGAATCTCTCTATATTCCCTGAATTCTCTCGCCAAAGCTTGTCAATCGGTATCTAGATGGATGAATTCTCTATGTTCCCTATATTTGGGGAGCCCGGACTATTCAGATGGATGAATTTTGGGAAGCCCGTTGGGCGCCCATTTGATGTCTGAACACGCCCGAACATACGTGGGAAAAATAAGCTTCGACCTTCAGGACGACCATAATCATTTATTTGATTTATTTATGTGTGTTGTAGCCCGTAGCAACGTACGGGCATTCTACTAGTCTTAGTAGTAGTTGTCTCTCTGCATCTTAGTCAAATTGTACGCTTTCAACTTTCTCAAGCATTCGGCCAAAGTGGAGATCAATATATCAACTAGCATAATTGATTGCTTTCATTTAGCAAGGTATGAACATAGCTATGCATTTTGCTGGTCTCCTTGGAAATTTCTTATTTATCTTTCCTAAGGTGTTGATTAGATTTATTTTTTTGTCTGAAAAATCATAAAGGAAAGAAAGAAAGAAATCTCTACAAGTTGTTGTCGCTCATACTTGTGAACTATTCTTAGCGGTAGTATAAAAATATCATTTGTTATCACTAATGAGATAAGTAGAATTTGGTTATCTAATAGGGGTTATTTTTATTTTTATTTATCTTTCCTAAGGTGTTGATTTGATTAAAAAAAATTGTCTGATTCATCATAAAGGAAAGACTCTGGGTTGTTGTCGCTCATTGTTGTGAACTATTTTAGCGGTAGTCTAAAAATACCATCTGTGGTCACTAATGAGATCAAGGGAATTTGGTTATCTAATAGTTGTATTTATTTTATTCCAAACTCGCATGCTAGAATTAGTAGCTTCATTTGTTTCCGTTTGTGCACCTGCTAGCAATAATATTTTTAAGCAATATTAAAGAGCTGGCCCACTGCTGAAAAGTAATTTCATTTTCTCACCGTGTATGTAATTTTGCACTATTTATTGAATTAAAACTTCAATCCTGTCTTGCATCAATCTTCATCTTGCCAAGATCTGCCTCTAACAAATACTCATGTTTATCAAATCATCTTTAGTATTCGTGTATATGAGAACCATCTTCAGTGCTATATGGCAATATGACTAATCTTCAAAGTACATATACTGCAAATCCCGTCTTTTTTAGTGCGTGTACTTAACTGCAATGCCAATTTGTTGTGAACATCCCAAAATAGACAGTGTTACATTAGTAAAAAAAACAACTTTCTTATGGTTACTGAAGCTCACGCAACATGTCCCGCAACAACGCGCGGGGTATCCATCTAGTTAATTATATTTTGTAAGACATAACATTTCTCATCATATAAGGTCTCTTTGAACTTTAGGTACTCTGATGGTGTAATTCCTTTGATTGACACATCATCCGAATGTTCTTTGACAGATTACAGAATTCATTCTAACACCAGAAAAATATTATACCAAGAAAGCAGAGTATGTAGTTTTGGGAATTAATTTACCACTGGGAGGCCCATGCTAGGAGAATGGGTGTACTTGTGTAAATGCCCAAGCAACGAATATGCAAGCGGCTCTCGATCTGGACGCGGCTTTGCCGGCATGCCTAGGCGGCGGCTATCGATCCGGACGCGGCTACGACGGTAGACCTCGGCGGCGGCCTCTATTGGCAAGAAGCAATGGTGCAAGGCAAAGGGCTCCATCCAGATCGTGAGTAGTCGTCCAAGCGCGGCGAGGGCATACCATAGCGTGAGTAATCAGAGGCAGCGGTATCCATTCTAGGTCAGTGTGTCCGCATGAGGAGTAGTGTGGCGGATCCTGCAATGGAGGCGGGGTCTAAAGGAGCAGAAACTGCGGTATCTAACCTGCTTCGCGAATCGGAGAGGATGAAGCAACGGCATGGACGTCAAAGGCATAGCGAGAGTTTGTCGGCGTCATGAAGGGGGTGGGGATGAGATTTAGAGCTTCGGGTCCTTCACGGGGGTCGAATTCCTGTAATCTTGCCGTCAATCTCTCCTGAAATTTTGCTCATTATTAGACGGACGCTAGGGGCGGAAGTTTTTTTTACGGGAGGGGCCGAAGGTTTCGTGAGTTTCGTCTGCCCATAGAATTTGCCAAACATACATTTTGGTAGGGCTATTATTACGATTGACGGTTAGATTCAATCAAATGGGCCAGATTGTAAGGTGGAAATTGGTTCTGATGTTCTGTGTACATGTGTTGGGGTGCGTTTATAGGAAAGAATATGTTTGCTCTTTTAATAATAGTAGAGAAAAAAAAAGAATGTTTTGTCTGTCTGTCTAAGGAAGAGAAGCAGAGTAGAGCAATGGTTGGATCGGAGCGGAGCAGAGCAGAGCAATGATTGGATCGGAGCAGAGCAATAGGGTGGATGGATAGACAGTATCTGTAGTACTAGTATTTGTTTTGTTTTGTTTTTGTTTTGTGCAAGACGCTACTGCAGGCGCAAGGAAACGCCGCTGGTACCCTTTTATAGCAATAGGTTTATCTCTTGTTTGTTATTTTTTTATTCAATAACACAAACTATATATTGGTGCTAAAGTATTATTTATTTATTTTTGAATTTCACAATGACTAAATCTTGTACTAAAATATTTTAAAATTCTTATAAACGTAGGCAGGCATCAAGATATTAATTTCACATTCATTTAGGGATCCCCTATTTTGCACCAGCCATAATGTGTTTATGTCTTTTTAATAAGTATAT
>NC_057805.1:459597-475786 GCF_018294505.1 Triticum aestivum
GTCTAATGAATACCTTGGTAATAACTCTAGAGCGTTCTTTTCTTTTCTTGGAAGCAAGGAAAGAAATTCTTTCTTCTCTTAATAATAAATAAAGTAATAAATCCCAAGCGACCGTCGTCGAATCTAATCCAGTCCAAATCCAAATAATATTTCTTGTCGAGAC
Source organism: Triticum aestivum (assembly GCF_018294505.1). Classification (NCBI taxonomy): domain Eukaryota; kingdom Viridiplantae; phylum Streptophyta; class Magnoliopsida; order Poales; family Poaceae; genus Triticum; species Triticum aestivum. The sequence continues at coordinate 459,761 of NC_057805.1, forward strand.
CCAGCCAAGGATGTCCATGGCGGCGACCCGGATGCTGGCGCGCCGCGCCGCCCCCGGCCTCCTCCGCTCCGCCACCAGCCCCGGCCTCCTCCGCTCCGGCGCGCTGCCGGCGGTGCTGCAGGCGCAAGGCCGGTGGTACCGCGCAGCAGGAGGGGACCCGTCGCCGTCGTTCTACGAGCCGCCGCCGACCCCGGCGAACCTGGGCCTGAGCATCGTCCCGGAGAAGAAGGCGTTCGTGGTGGAGCGGTTCGGCAAGTACCTCAAGACGCTGTCGTCGGGGATCCACGTGCTGATGCCGGGCGTGGACCGCATCGCCTACGTGCACTCGCTCAAGGAGGAGGCCATCCCCATCCCGGACAACTCGGCAATCACAAAGGACAACGTCTCGATACAGATCGGAGGAGTGCTATACGTCAAGGTCTCTTTTCTTGGATTTTCTTTTTGAATCTTGTTTAGCTTAGAAGAATCTACTCTACTTAGTATTCATGAATTGAATCGAATCTAATCTCGATTGGATTGGAATCGAACCAGATCGTCGACCCCTACATGGCCTCTTACGGCGTGGAGAACCCCATCTATGCTGTCATCCAACTTGCGCAGACAACCATGAGGAGTGAACTTGGCAAGATTACCCTCGACAAGACCTTTGAGGAGAGGGACACGCTCAACACCAACATTGTGGTATGTGTTATAATTTCATCTTCATCTTGCATCTATCTTAATCTTAGTAAAGAATCTTGCTTGGGTCAGTTAATATGCTCTCTAGTCTGGATGGTTAATGTTTAGCAACTTTGATTGATGATGGGATGATGGCAACAATATTATTCTCTTGACATTTACTCCCTCTGTTCCTAAATATAAGTCTTTGGAGAGATTCTACTATGAACAACATACGGATGTATGTAGATGCATTTTAGAGTGTGGATTCATTCATTTTGCTCTGTATGTAGTCCATAGTGAAATCTCTACAAAGACTTATATTTAGGAACGGAGGGAGTATATATCTTACACGTTTTCTTTTGTTTCCCCAACTACAGAAGTCAATCAATGAGGCAGCAGAAACTTGGGGTTTGAAGTGTCTTCGCTATGAAATCAGTATGTTTCTTTTCTCTCTTTCTTTCTTTCTTTCTTTCTTCAACTAGAGTATGTTTATTCAACTGAAGCTTGTCTATCTTTCTAGGGGACATCACTCCCCCAGATGGAGTCAAGAAGGCCATGGAGATGCAGGCCGCAGCAGAGCGCAAGAAACGTGCTCAGATCCTCGAGTCTGAAGGTAGTGGCTTTTACTAACTTGATTCTTCTTCTTTAGTTTAACAACCTTCTTCAGTTTTTATCTCATCTGATGATAAAGTTGCACAATGAATCCTGCTTGCTACCTGACTGATAAAGTTGGACAAGTGCTCTTGCTAGATGCAAGTTGCAAATTAAATCCTGCTTCCTACCTGACTGATGCTGCCAAGTATATAGTGTTAGATTTCATCGTATGGCAAACTGCTCGTCAGTTTAACAAGATTCTGTTTTTATGTGAGATAAGTTGCACATTCAGTTTAACAACACTAAATCCTACTACCTGACGGATATTGACAAGTGCTCTGGTCCACCCAATATTATATACTAGTGCTAGATGTAAGTCGCAAACTAATAATAAATCCTGCTAACTTACTGATGTTGCAAGTAGATAGTGTTGGAATCCTGCTACCATACTCATGTTGCCAAGTAGATAGTGTTTGATTTCATCAGACCAAACTTGTATGGGCTCTTCAGTTTAACAACATTCTATTTTTATGCCATGATAAGTTGCACACTGAATCCTGCTTGCTACCTTAATTGTGTTAGTTTTCATCAGACCAAACTCGTATCGCCAACTCTGTTTGAGCTCTTACACCATGTTTTTTTTGTACAATAAGCTACAGATTTAACTCCAGGTTTTGTTTTGTTTTCTTCTCTTGTGCCAGGTGCTATGATGGAAAATGCAAACAAAGCAAAGGGTACGTGAAACCTGTTTTATTATCCTGCTCCGCAGATTCTGAAATATTTTTGCTTGCTCAGCTTGTCAAAATACTATACACTTGCCCTTTTATGCTGCTACATGCATGATTTGAGGAAATCCTGTTCCTCTGCCTTCTGCTATCCAGCATTCTAACCTTAGTTTCTGAAAGCATGCATATAACCTTATACTTTTTCTTATTGTGAAACATGCTATCCTTCCATTAAAATGTCAAATATTTGGGATTTTTTTATTCTTATGTTATTGCAAGTCCTGCTTTTCCTCGCAACTGTTGTTAGGATTGGAAGTAATACCGCCTCATGGGCTTGTTCTTAATTTCTTTCTGCTTGCATGTATTTTTCCTCATGCATTTCTAGTTCTACACAGGGCAGGGGTTTAAATTATGTCTCACTTGTACAGAAGGTTCACTAGACACATGCATCTTATGGCAATGAATTTCATGAAACATCAAGTATGCATTTTAGCACAGATGTTCAGTTCTACTGTTTGTATTGTTGGACGACTATACATACTTGAAGAGCTATTCTGATTATAATAATGTCCCAGTTGACAAAACCAAAGTCTTGTCATTTCTACTATATTTATTATTTGCTTGGAACATATTTCGATTGTTGCCCTCTGGTCTGGTGAAGCTAAAAAGTGGTGCTTGCCTCTTGGACTTACGCTTGTTTTTCTTTGTGGACACCAGGTGAAGCTGAAGCGATTCTTGCCAGGTCGCAAGCCACTGCTGAAGGGATCAGGATGGTCTCGGAGTCGTTTAAAACTGAAGGCAGCACAGAGGTATCACACTTTTCTTGTAAAATCTTAATGGAATCCTTCAAGTAAAGAGATTTTGACGGTCCTTTTCCCTTTGCCTGACAACACACACATTTTGCTGCTTGTAATTTGTGCAGGCTGCCAGCTTGAGGATTGCTGAACAGTACATCAGAGCATTCAGTGAACTGGCTAGAAGTGTGAGTTGTTGAATCTTAATAATTATAGTATATACACGACTCTTGGCGATTGCTAGCTTAGCTGATATGAAATTTCATTGTACTTAGTGATGCATGTGTCTTTTTGCCAAACTGCAGACGAACACGATGCTTCTTCCCAGCGACGCAGGCAATCCGGGGACAATGATTGCTCAGGCGCTCCAGATATACAACCACACGTACAAGCAGAAACTGACGCTGGGAAGCCCCGGCCCCAGCAAGCGGGCAGAAGAGGCTGATTTGTCCCTTGGGATGCCATCCGTGAGCGACCTCGGCACCTTTGAGCACCACAAGTAGAGTATTGACTATTGAGTGGGGAATCTTCTCTTTTTTTCTTTTTCTCTTCTGTTAGGGAGGAGAGGAATGAATAGCTAGACTGGATAGATAGATTGCTAGGGAGGCAGCGCAACTTTGTCACGAGTGAAGATTTACTGATTAGGTCGGTCGGTCGGTTGGATAAAACACAATACTCTGTTCCTGTTGGTTAGGAGCAGCTTTGAGAGAAAGCTTTTTATCTGTCTATATGAATTGAGTGGTGAACCTTTAGATTTTTTAGTTTAACTGAAACACTGTTTTCAGCTTTTCTTGTCAAGTTTTTGTTGGGTCAGTTTTTTTGGCATGAAATCTGATAGTGTTTACTACAAAAGAATGCTGCCTAAGTTGATTGTTGTGCTAGCTCTTTTGTTTGTTGCTTTGTGCCCATGGCAAGTTGTAGATTTGGTGTCAATTGTTGTTCTAGCAGCAGGAAATAAATAAATAAATCTTATTATCCTAATATGGACGGACGGGCATGCACAAACCAGGTTAGGTTACTTGCAGAGAAATAATCCATGAGATAACAGGAAGACTTGCTTGGCATATATATATATACATGTTGCACAGACAGATATGCATGTTTGTTGTTATAACTTATAACTAGTCAGTGGCATCATCCTCCTCCTTGGGCGGCGACTGTTGTTGAGGGGTAGGGGTAGGGCTAGGGCTAGGGGAAGGCGACTGTTGTTGAGGGGTAGGGGTAGGGGAAGGCTTGGCGACGCCGGTGAGGTAGTCGAGCGCCATGACAACGTCGGCGATGGAGGGGCGCATGGTGGCATCCTCCTGGAGGCACATGGCGGAGATGGCGAGCGCCTGGTAGAGCCCCTTGGTGGGGTATGCGCCGCGGAGGAGCGGGTCGGCCATCTCCCTGAAGCGCTTCTTGCTCTTGAAGCGCGGCGCCGCCCACTGCACAAGGTTGTGCTCATCACGGGGCCTGGACGTGTCGATGACGCGCCGCCCCGTGATGATCTCGAGGAAGACGACGCCGAAGCTATAGACGTCGGACATGGTGGTGAGCTTCCCGGTGAGCGCGTACTCGGGGGCGCAGTAGCCGTAGGTGCCCATGACCCTGGTGGACACATGGGTCTTGTCGCCGACGGGGCCGACCTTGGCGAGGCCAAAGTCGGAGAGGTGCGCGCGGAAGCAGCCGTCGAGGAGGATGTTGGAGGCCTTGAAGTCGCGGTAGATGACGGGCGGGCCGGGGCGGCGGGAGGCGTCGTGGAGGTACTCGAGGCCCCGGGCGGCGCCCTGCGCGATGCGCATGCGCATGGCCCAGTCGAGGCCCGGGGAGGAGGGCGGCAGGTCCAGGAGGTGGTCCTCGAGGGAGCCTTGGGGCATGAACTCGTAGACGAGCATGCGGTGGCTGGCGTCGGCGCAGTAGCCGATGAGGGTGACGAGGTGGGGGTGCTTGAGGAGGCTGAGCATGAGCACCTCCACCAGGAACTCGCGCGTGCCCTGCAGCCCGTTGCGGTCCAGCTGCTTCACCGCCACCTCCGTGCCGTCCCTCAGCCGCCCGCGGTACACGGGCCCGAACCCGCCCTCGCCCAGCATCGACTCCACCAGGAACCCGCCGCTGGCCTCCGAGAGCTCGGCGAATGTGAATGCGCGCGCCGTCACCGCCGCCTCCTCCTTGTTCATCCCCAGGATCTCGTCAGCCACCCGCCGGTTGTGCTGGTGCGTCGCTGCAATTCAATACCACATTGCAAATTCATTTCAGTCACTCATCCATTTATACAAACAACAAGGTCATCTTGTATTTTGAATCTCACTTTGACCATCAATTTTACCAATACAACAGGGCATAAAAAAGTATACTCTCTCCGTAACAAAATGCAAGTCAGTTTTTTATACCCTCTCCAAAACCAAAAAAACATCTTATATTTTGGTACAGAGGTTGTACATCAGTGCAAATTTCTTTAAAAGTGCAAATCAAATGGTATATATACATACTCTTTGTGGCATAGTATAACTCATATTTTGTTGGTCTCATCAAAGGTAGACAAAAAAAAGGAGGTGATCACATCATCACAAATTTAAAGGATTATTACTTGTTGGTCAGAGGTTTGCCTTAATAAGAAAACAAAATGTAATATCATACAAATATTGTGATATGTTTCTTAAGGGCAGGCATTTATTTATGTATGTACATGGATGGATAGATGAAGATTTGTGTAACTAGGTACCTGATTCTGCAACAATCTCATCGACGAGGGTGGCAAGGTTGTTGTTGTTGCTGCTGCTGCGGGCGCCCCCCTCCTCTTGATGATCATCATCTCGTCGCAGAAGATTAGGGGGACGGACGGTGACGGTTGGAGCGTCTCGGGGAGGCGGCTTCTTGGTTGTGGAAGCAGGTACGGCCGCCGGACCACCACCACCACCACCACCATGACCATGATCCAGGAGCTTGTCGGCGCCGGACTGGAAGCAACACAAGATGCCCATCCTTCCTTCCTTCCTTGCTAGGTGGTGAATGCTTGAGCAAATTCTATTCTACTACCTAACGATACATAGAAAGAATTTGCCCAAGCATTCAATCCAATCCATTTTGATTCGATTCTTCGATCCAATCCCAATCGACACGACGAGCAAGGTCATTGACCGGCCCGCCGGAATCCATGCCATGCCATGCCACCCACATGCTAAGCTAAACAAACGTAGGGTTGATGGTTTGCCCGGCTGGCAGGCCTAAGCACCAAGTGCATGCATGCATGCCCCCCTCCTAATTTTAGTTACTACTACATTTCTTTCTATCTATCTATCTATCCCTAGCTAGCTTGCTTCTTGTTTCAGGATAAGATGCACATAGGAAAGGATAGGATAGGATTCATACATCAAAGCAAGTGAGTGAAGTGATGCTCAATTCAATTCAATTATTGCCATCTCCATCAAACCAAATCTCTATGAATATTCTTTCTTGTCAACTCTCTCCTCCTCTTGTCGCAACGACAAGAAAAGAAAGGAAAAAGGCTCAACCCTCAACTGATTTCCTCACCACCACCAGTACCACTAATCTTACAGTTGTCGTCGTCATCAGCAGCAGCAGTGCTGCTCATCAGGTTTAGGTTCATCACGACTGGTTGCTGACCCTGACCGCCATCATCTGAAGGTAGTTCCAGCTGCAGTTCCAGGCGAGCATCCATGGCCAGTATCTCCCAGTCGTGGTGGCGCAGAAAGGAAAGCACACCATCCTCTTTATGCACAAGTAACGCAAGACAAGATAAAGCAGACATCAACAGGATATATATATACTGAAGGAAATCCAGGAGGCAGCCATATATCTATCTATGTATGAGTGTCAAGAAAGAAAGACACGAGCAAGTAGCTGTTGACTAACCTCCGTTCCGGATGGCCTCGATCTGAAACACTCCTGAACCCCGTGGGCCGGTGACAGGGAACGTGCATGACACGGATCGCCGCCGATGACCCAAAACGACAGATGCATCGTACCATGGGCCTCTAACTATAGGCACCCCGATCGCCTGTACGACCTCTGGGTTCTCGCTAGCCTTGTCGATCGCCTTGCTGGATTGTAGGCACATATCATCATCATCATCATCATACAAACAAAATAATGAAAGAAAGATTTAATAAGATGTATATAATTTAAATGTTAAATTTCCCCAAGTGCAAAAAAGGTCCAAACATAACTAGAGGTACATACAAAGAAGAAGATTAGTGGTAGTATAAAGCAGAGTGTAGTGGGGTAGGCTACATAGATAGATATATGCATGGCCATGGAACAGCAAATGAATATTTGTATATATGTATGTATGTAGAAGAAGAAGAAGAAGAAGAAGAAGAAGAAGAAGAAGAAGAAGAAAGTTGCTAAAACTGACAGACATATATTTCTCCCCTCCCCTTGGGCATGTAAGGTAAATTCGAAGAAAGGTGAAAGAAAGTGTTGAATCTAGGCAGCGGAGCAGAGCAGAGCAGTTATATCATGTACTAGTGTAGATGTTGAATTGATTCTAGAGAGCAGATGCAGATGCAGATGCAGACCTGGTGCATCCGTGGAAGATGGCGAGGTCGTTGATGGCACTCAGGGCGACTCCCCCGGCCAGGCTGATGGCCCCGATACTCACCACCTTCCGGACTGCCGTCGACCTCTTCTTCTTCTTCTGGCTCGTCTCTCCGGCGGCACCGGCCGAGTAGGAGGAGCTGAAACCAACCGACCAACCAAACAAGAGATTTCAGTCCATGAGCTGGAAAGAAAGAAAACCAAACAAGAGAAGGGATGGTTGCTTACCGGCCATCTCCAGCGGATCTGCTTCCTCTTCCTCTTCCTGCGAGCAGGGGAAGGCCAAGGAGGAGCTTCCTCGTCCTCGTCCACGCCGCCGGCGACATTGAGGACTGAGGAAGAGGAGGGTTAGTGGGTGTGGGCTGAACTGAACTGAAAAGATCAGGTCGGGCCTTCATTCGGTGGGCCGGACAGGCAGGCCCAGCCCAGCCCAGGGGAAGCTATCTTTTTTTTCTGAGAAGGCCCAGGGGAAGCTATCTTTTTTTATGCTAAATTTGGAAGTCGTCGTCATCATCGTAATAATGCTGTAATTTGGAAGTTTGCCCCTCTTAACTCCTTTTGTTGGTATATATGCTAAAGTTATTTAAAAGAGGTTCAACTTCACCTCTTTTCGACTGCTCATTAAAAAGAACATAATAACGTCTTTATGTTTTTATTTACTTACTAGCAAAAAGGCCCGTGTGTTGCAACAAAAGAAAAAAAATCATAATCTTCAACGGCGATGACCACATTTTGTTCACATCTCATCGCGTTATTTTGAAAATTTGTTCACAAATGCAAGACAAATGTTTCTTTTTCAAAATTCATTCACAAATTGAAGCAAAATCCACATTTTCAAAAAAATATCGTGGCTGTCAAAAAAACTTGGTAATTCAAAGAATTATTGTGAATTTCAAGAAACATTTTAAAAAAATACTATAATATTCCGATCCACACCGGCAGTTAATTTCTTCAAAATTCACGTGGGTATATAGCAATTCCCATTCCACCCAAAATTTTAGGAATTCCTTGATAGTTGGTATAAATTCGTAAGCCGGGTCGGCTGATACGCTTTAAAAATGTTCTTGTTCTATAAATTCCTTTTCTAGTCTTTCTCTTTTGATGTCGCAAAGTTGAAACCAAGAAATATCTGTTACGTTCCTGATGTTTCAGTCACAAAGACACAGGAAGTGGGGATGGGCCTTGGGCCGGCTTGGGGGGGAGACAAATAGTTGGGTCGGCCTGGTTTAAAAGGAAAAAAAAGGGTATTCTTCTTCTAATCAAATCATACAAAAAGAAAAGAGGTTGCTCGAGAAAAAAAGTAGGGGATGATGGAGCTGAAATTTGGATGGCGGGGAAGAGGAGGAGCAGGAGGAAGCCAGCGGCAGTCGGTTATGTGCGTGATTACTCTCAATCGGTATATTGTTTTTATCATCAACACTCTTATTTTTATCTCATTGCAACACACGGGCATTTGTGCTAGTAAATAGAGAGAAAAGAAAAAAAATACAAAAATCAAAATTCTTTTTGAACAAGGCACAATGGATGGGGCATACGTGTGTTGTTGCATGCAGTAGTAGCATAAAGAAAGAAAGAAAGAAAGAAAAACGGTCCATCTCTTTCACCACTTTATATTTTTTGTTGCTTTAGAAAAAGAATAAGAAGACGGCCCAACACACACACACACGTGTCCAGCCCAGGCCAGGTTTTTCCTCTTCAAGTGGCGTTGTTTGTTGACAACAAGAGGTTGAGCTTTAAAAACTACTAGACCATGATGGCGCGCGTTGCTGCGCCCATACATTTTTACAATAAAATGGTAGGTATTGCCGGCTATTTTTTTAAATAATACATTTTTAATTAATTTTTATAAATATTACGCTGGATAAAAAAATTCAAAAGCCTAGTCGGCCCACAGCAGGCCGATTGGATTCCAGTCGGCCTACAGCTGGCCGACTGGCCCCTGTCGGCCCACTGTGGGCTGATTGCGTCCTGTCGGCCCACTGTGGGCCAATTGAAGCTAATTGGCTCGCTGTGGGCTAATTGTTTTTGCAAAAAAAGTAGGCATAAAAAATATATGTTTAAAAAATGTTAATCATGTAATTAAAAAATGTTAAACGTGTATAAAAAATGTTTCTGATGTATACAAAAATGTACAATATATATGCAAAAAAGTTGACATAAAAATATGTCTTAAAAGTGTTAAGCATGTATTTAAAAATTGTTAAATGTGTGTATAAAAAATGTTCCTTATTTATACAAAAAATATGGAATGTGTATGGAAAAAAATTGACACCAAAAAAATATGTTTGAAAAATATGTTTGAAAAGTTAACATTTTTTCAAATACATGATTAAAAATTGTTAAATGTGTGTATAAAAAATGTTTCTTATCTATTCAAGAAATATAGAATGTGTATGAAAAAAAGTTGACACCAAAAAAATATGTTTGAAAAAAAATGTTTCAGTTTCATACAAAAAGAGCAACCAATCATACTTAGGTCTGTGATGCTCCCATACTGGATCCGGAGCTGGAACATTTTTTTATACACGTTTAACCTTTCATTCCAATACATGAAACATTTTTGCGTACTCGTTGAACATTTTTTCAAATACATGATTAACATTTTTTTCAAACATATTTTTTGGTGTCAACCTTTTTCATACACATTCTATATTTTTTGTATAGATAAGGAACATTTTTTCAAATACATGATTAACATTTTTTTCAAACATATTTTTTTGGTGTTAATTGTTTTTCATACACATTCTATATTTTTTGTATAGATAAGGAACATTTTTTATACACACATTTAACAATTTTTAAATACATGATTAACACTTTTTAAAACATATTTTTAGTCAACTTTTTTGCATATATATTGTACATTTTTTGTATACATCAGGAACATTTTTATACACGTTTAACATTTTTTTAATTACATGATTAACATTTTTTTAAACATACATTTTTTATGCCTACTTTTTTTGCAAAAACAGTTAGCCCACAGCGAGCCAGTTAGCTCGACCCAATCAGCGCACAGTGTGCCGACAGTGGCCAGTCGGCTAGCTGTAGGCCGACTGGAGTCCAATCGGCCTGCTGTGGGCCGACTAGGCCCATTCGGCCTGCAGCGGGCCGACGGTGTATTATTTTTGAAAACAATTTACCCAGCGTAATATTTATGAAAATTAATAAAAAAATATATTATTTAAAAAAAATTAGCGGTATTGCCGCAAGTGCATAATTGACCAACATTTTTTGAGTAATAAAAGTTTAATATTATAATCAGTCCACGTCCCTTGATGATAATGGTAACTAAAGAATGGTGAATTATAATCGGTCTCTTGACATAAGGGGTTTGTAAGGTTAGGTCCAATACACTCTGACTGGGGTTCCTCTTTTCACGGTTAGAAGATGGTTCCTATTTTCAGGATTAATAGATTGATGTTAACACAGTGCACAATTGCAAGATAAGGTTAAAGTAGGCTCTCCCACAAAATAAAATCATGATTAACATGAAATAATATTACCCATCTACTCGCCTATATACTTAATCTAAAAATACACATCCTTATTAATTTTATGCTCTTTGTTTCATTCCTTCAGAATACAAAACCATTGTCAAGGACATAGCCATTGTTGTGATGAAAAAACATATGGCATGACTTATAGAATCTTACCACATTCTAGGCATAAAACATTTAAGTTATATATTGTAAATTTCTAAACAATAATTTTCTTGAGCCTCTTGTTCACACTCAACATGCAACTTATGAACTTTGCGTGGGCATAGATACGAACACAGCCTTGACACACATGACGGACATATGAATTCCTAACAATTCCGATCAGCTTCTTGCCATGTAAATCATATGTGATATTACATTACACCATGTACGACTGCACACAACTTGAGAACGGACATGAGCAAAGTCTTTGATACAGAAGCATACCCGATTGGGGTCAGTGACATTGAAAAAATTCACAAGTACAATATAAATAATAAACTTATCACCGAGAGAATGACTTCAACAAAATATTAGCTTTCAAGATTTATCCAAATAAACTGCAAGGAAATGGGACCAATATGTAAATTTTGATGGCAAATTAATTTGTTTCTGCGGCCGAAAATTCTTTGTCGGAATCGCCAAATCGGTAAGCTGCTTCCAAGTTTTCATGCAAAAATAAATAAATTGAGTAACCTTCATGTGAAAATTAAATGGACTATAAGAGCATATATATAATGGTAAAGTGTATATGTAACAGAAACGACATGAGACGATTCAATGCTTGCGCCACTGCGTCGTGCCAAGGGTATCCGACCGGGATCGCCACCCCTGTCATGAACGCACCGTAGGCGGCGTGGCCAGGCCAACGCCTTGCATCGGCGGCCACGCGGTGCGGACGGTGGGGAGCCAGGACAGGAAGGGAATTTCCTATTCGCCGCTTACTGCGGCAAGTAGTCGCCGCTTCGCATAGGCGCAGCTCACCTTGGGCCGGCCCATTTGAGTGGTTTCACCTCGCGGGATGAACCGCAAAAAATGACTGTAAGAATAGTAACGCTAAACTTAAAGAAACTAAAAACGACGAAAAAAACCATTTGTTCTTTCTACTGTTTTTTCTTCAGTCTTATTCTGACTTTCTTTTTTCTCGTTTTCTTTGTCTTATTCTGTTTTTTTTTACTTTTTCTTTGTATGCTTTTCGAAAAGTTCAAATATGGTTCAGAATTTTCAAAAAAATTCTTTTTGTCAAAAATTGTTCATATTTCTGAAATAGTGTTCACATTTACAAAATTTTGTTCACAATTTCGAAAAATGTTCCTGATTTTTTTGTTTGTTTTCTTTCTTTTTCTCAAAAGAAATACAAAATATTCAAATTTTGTTCATATTTTCATAAAATTTTCAGTTTTTGAAAAAATGTTCTCCAATTCAAAATTTGTTCCCGTTACACAAAAAGTTCAAAACTTTCGAAATGCAGAAAATATACCGGATTTCATAAAATGTTCGTGTTTTCATAAAATGTTCGCGCTTCCAAATTTATTCGGGATTTTTCAAAATTGTTCTCTATTACAAAATTTGTTCTCAAGATTCAAAAAAATGTTTGTGCTTTAAAAAATTGTTCATGCTTCCAAATTTGTTAGGGATTTTTCAAAATTGTTCTCTATTTCAAAATTTGTCCTCGAGATTCAAAAAATGTTCGTGCTTTAAAAAATTGTTTGCGCTTCCGAATTTGTTTAGGAGTTTTCAAATTTTGTTCTGAAGATTCAAAAAATGTTCGTGCTTTAAAAATTGTTCGCGCTTCCAAATTTGTTCTCCATTTCCAAATTTGTTCTAAAGATTCAAAAAATGTTTGTGCTTTAAAAAATTGTCCGTGCGTCCAAATTTGTTCTCTGTTTCAAAATTTGTTCTCAAGATTCAGAAAATGTTTGTGCTTTAAAGAAATGTCACAAATTCCAAAAATGTTTGGGAAATTCAAAAGTTGTTTGTGTTTCCAAATTTTGTTTCAAAATTTGTAAAATTGTTCCTGTTCAGTTTTTTGGGTAGTTTAAAAAATGTTTCCATTCTAAAAAATATGTTCGCGTCTCCAAAATTCGTTTGTGTGTTTAAAAATGTTTGAGTTTTTTCAAAATTTGTAAAAAAAACTAATAATGTTCGCGTCTGATAAAACATTCACGTTTTGTTTTTGCTATTTGGAAAATCGTAAAGGATGTTTTTCGAACAGTCTTATACTTTCTTTAGTTCTTGTAGGTTTCCGCTGTAGTTTGGTCGACTGAGCGCTTCCATCCTAGTGGCTAGTAGGGTGCGAGTGCAAGTCGAAAGGGCTGTGTTTGATTCCCAGCCATCACACCCTGCTATTTTTTGCAAATTATCACTTGTATTTGCAGCACACTCCAATGGGCCGGCCCAATCGGCGCACCGCAGCGACGTGCGTGTGCGAAGTCGCGTCGCCCCCTGTGCGTCGGCGCCCTGTTGGACGCAACGAGCGTCCAGTAGGAGCTCCCGACGTGGCGGTGGGTTTTCGCCCGTAGAAATTTTCTCGAACAATGAAATCGAGCCCATGTGGCCCAGTTACACAAAAGTAGGCCGATTTTGATACCGGGGCATCGGCCCTCTACGTAAAACGCCTGGTGGCCACCGTACGCAACCCATGCGGGAATGAGAGGAGATCGAACTCTCAAGGACGGTCAGATCTGACAATCCAACGGCCAAAATCGCTTGTGGTCTGAGATGGCTGGAACGATGCACAGTTGTAATGTCTTTAAATTAGTGTACAGCAAGTATAATAGAAGAAGAAGAAGACACACGGTAGGTTTTTGTTTATAGGCGTACCCTATTTGCGGCGTGGGGCGCGCCCTAGTGAGGTAGCGCGTATCTCTCCAGCCTTCGATCCTGCTTTTGAGCCGGCCCATTCACGGATTTCTTCCGCACCGGATTTGGAAAGGTTCTAGAACCTTCTTGGAATTGATTTTTTCCATTTGGTTTTTTATTTTTTACCTTTACCTTTTCTTTTTTTCTTTTTTATTTTCCGCTTTCTTTTTCTTCTTCTTTTTTTATTTTTCTTTTAAAAAACGTGTTTTTCCTTCCGTAAGAGGTACGGTTTTGCTTTCGTGAGATGCACGGCCGTGCCTCTTGGGAACGAAAAAAATGCTTTTTTTTCATGAGAGACACGGTTTTGCTTTCGCGCGGAAACGAAAAAAATGTTTTTTTTTCTTATTTTCCTTTCACGAGAGGCATGGTTTTTGTTCCGCGAGATGCATGTATTTGCTTCTGCGAGAGGCACGACCTCGGAAACGGCTTTCGGAAAGGGAAACAAACATACTGCCGGTTTAGTTTTTTTCATGAAACAAACATGGCATTTAGTTTTGGAGATCTCGACGTGAGAAATCTAACGGTGAAAACTGTTCGAGATTTGGACGCACGGTTTATGAGATAAAATGTTTTGAATAAACGGATCTACGGAAAAAAGGGAAAATTCCCATGTTATAAATAAAACGTTTTGAATAAACGATCTATAAAAAACGGCAAAACTCCTAGATTGCGTGCGCCACTTGTCGTAACATGGAAAGGTGGGAGTGATCTTTGTAAGGAGTACTCTTTAATTAGTGATATTGCCTTGTTCACCTCCTATACGGCGTTGTATGCGTGTGGGACGAGCGGTAGCGCACACCACTCGCTCCCCTAAGAGTGCCCGTTTGGGCCGGCCCATGTCCGAGCGCCCCATTTTTTAATTCCAAATTTTCTTTTTTCCCTTTTTCTTCCTTATTTGTTTTCCTATTTACATAATTCGGGGTTATAAGAAGTTCTGAAATTTTAAAAATCTGCATTTTGTAAAAAAAAATCAAGAAATCATAAAATGTTTGTGGATTCAAAAAATGTCCGTGACTTTAAAATGTTCAAGAATTTAAAAAATCACCATTTCAGAAAATGCTCTGAATTCATTAACAGTTTAAGAGAATGTTCATGAATTCATAAAAATGTTCATGATTTAAAAAAATGTCCGCAAATTCAAAAAATGTTCCCTACTTCAGAAAAGTGTTCATGAATTTTAAAAAATATTCATAATTTCAAAAAAAATCATGAATTTGTAAAAAAATACGTTCACTGTTTCGAAAAATGTTCAGGAACAAAATGTTCATGATTTCAAAAAATGTTCACAAATTTTAAAAATATTCATAATTTCAAAAAAAAGTTCATGTATTTGAAAACTATTCAGAAATTTAAACATATTCACGATTTCAAAAAAATGCATGTATTTGAAAAAAGTTTGTGATTTCAAAAATTGTTCATGATTTAAAAAATGTTGATTAGTTTGAAATATGTTCGAGAGACGCGGTCGTGCCTCTTGCGGAAGCAAAACCATGCCTCGCACGAAAGGTTTTTTTTTCGTTTTCGAGAGGCATGGCCGTGTCTCTCGCGGAAGCAAAACCGTGCCTTTCACGAAAGGAAAAACATATTTTTTTTCGTTTGCAGACTAGACGAGGCGAGAGAAGTAGCCATATGGTGTCGGACGCCAGCAAGAAAATGCTGAACCGAAAAAGCATCCAGAAAGCCAAAAACACATGCGGAAAAAAAATAAAAAAATCTAGAGGAGCACGTCATGTGGCGGCGGCTGAGAGTTGTTTCCTCGAGGAGCGCTCTTTAATTAGTTGCTCCCTGAACCAGGTAGGTAGAGGGAGGGGGCATACGTGTCTTGTTCGCTTTCATCACTTTATTTTTTGTTGCTTTAGGAAAAGAATAAGAAGACGGCCCAACACAAACACACACGTGTCCAGCCCAGCCCAGGTATTTCCTGTTGACTAGTCCAATCCAACAAAGTAGTCCTAGAAGAGGGAAGAGGGTTCTGGAAGGAAGGAAGGAACTTTTTCTTCTTCTTCTTCTTCTCCACCTCGCCGGCCGGCCGGCGTCGTCTGCCATCACCCACACCACACCACACCTAGCACGGAGAGGAGAGGAGAGGAGAGGAGACGAGCCATGGTGTCGGACGCCAGCAAGAAGAAGGCGGCGCAGAAGAAGGCCGCCGCAGCCGCAAAGAGGGGCGCCAAGGTGCCCGCCTCCTCCTCCTCCGCATCATCTTCCGCCTCCGCCAACAAGACGGGGGCCCTCGCCGCCGTCCAGCTGTCGGACCGCACCTGCACCGCCGTCCTCACCTCCCACCCGCTCTCCCGCGACATACACGTACGTCCCCTCTCCTCTCCTCTCCTCCTCTGTCAGATCAGATCAGATCCCTCTTGTGGATGT
>NC_057805.1:476251-483617 GCF_018294505.1 Triticum aestivum
CTGCGCTGCAGATGCACATCAGCACCTAATCTAATCCCCAACAAAACTAGTCTTCTAGTGGTACAGAACAAGCACACGTTTTTTTGTCTTGCCGGATGGCTTGGATTCATTATTTAATTATTATTATTATGACTTGTGTGCGCCTCGCCCCGCCCACTCTCTTCTGATTATTATTATTATTATTATTATATCACAAGAAAGAAAGATTACAATATGGAAAATTTTCTTTCTATTGCGTTAGATGCTTCTCTACTCTACTGCTATGCTATGCTAGATCAGCTCAGCACTGGAGGGGAGGGGAGGGGAGGGGAGGCATACTAATATTCTACTCCCTGGTCCATTTGCAGCAATTCCTAGCATATAAACATCATGGATTAGATTAGATTAGATGGTGAAATAGTATGCACACACACACACACCCTTCATGTTTGGTAGGTTTATAACATTGCCCACTACCTTCATTCTCTGCAACTGCAACGCTACCTTTCTTCCACTAAAGGAAGGTACATCCAAGATATAATATGAATGATCTACCTCTGTTTTCTGTCTGTCTCTCTTGATGAATGAATGACACTTCACTTGCAGATAGAGTCTCTCACTTTAACATTCCACGGCCACGATCTACTTGTAGACACTGAGCTGGAGCTCAACTACGGCAGGCGCTATGGTTTGCTTGGTCTGAATGGCTGCGGCAAGTCCTGCCTTCTCAAAGCAATAGGGTGCAGGGAGCTTCCTATCCCAGAGCACATGGACATATACCACCTCAGCCATGAGATCGAGGCTTCAGACATGTCTGCACTTGGAGCTGTCATTAGCTGTGATGAAGAAAGGGTCAAGCTCGAAAAAGAAGCTGAAGTTTTGGCTGCTCAAGTATGTTTCTCTTCTCATCAATCAATCAATTTTTCTGCTATCATCATCATCTTGTTCTTCAAGCCCCCTATGTACCTTTCCTTTTGCAATGCCTGCTCCTGCTCTGTTGTTGTACTACTGATACCGACTCATCTCTCAACATGTTCTGACGAATACCTACTTGTGCTGGCATGTTTAGGATGATGGCGGCGGTGCAGCTTTGGAGCGCGTATATGAGCGGCTAGAAGCAATTGATGCATCCACCGCTGAAAAGCGTGCTGCTGAGATTTTGTTTGGCTTAGGCTTTAACAAGCAGATGCAGGCCAAGAAAACTAGGGACTTTTCTGGCGGCTGGCGCATGAGGATTGCTTTGGCAAGAGCTCTCTTCATGAATCCAACCATCCTTTTGCTCGATGAGCCTACCAATCATCTCGGTGAGTTTTTCTCCAACCCATGTGTTACAACTAGTAAAGTGGGCCTGGTGCTTTCTGTTTCTTTAGTACCAAATCACATGCTTTTCAGCAAGCTTTACCGTGACCGGTTTTAGGAGGTACGTATATAATTATGGGTCATCTTAGATGCGATGCATTGGCCTGTTGGGATTTAACGGCTGCGCCATATATTTAGTCCAATGCATTTTCTACAATCTGATTTAGAGTGCCGGCGAAAGCATATGGAGCTTTTTATGTTTGTTTCAGGTGGAGTTAAATCACATCATTTGAACATATTTGTTTGGATATCAGTTTTTTTTATAATAATAAAAAAAAAAGATCGCATAGGTTACTAGGTGGACCTGTGGAGTTGGCACACACGTAGGGGAGCAGCAGCTGAAATATTAGGCCAGCTGAATATGCTGGTTATCTCGGTTTAGCTAGATAATTTCTTCAATATAGGGTCTTATCTTCAATACAAAGCTTAGGCCGAAATGCTAGACAATGTCCCTGTTGGAAGGGTGATCCATTATCAGTGAAACTAGGAAAAATGAACAATGATGAGCTCCATATGAGTCAATGGTTTTTATTATTTAAAAAAAATGCCTTTCAATTTTGCCAAGTTAAAAGGTTCAGCCATGGCTTCCTTTGTTACGGTGAACAATGATGTGTGCCTTGCTGTAGGAATGCCTGGCTGTTGGAGCAGCCATACTGGAGAACCTGTTGGTCCGCTGACCACAAAATCACCATGAATGTAGGTTGTTACAGGTTTTGATTATATATACATGTCTCGGCACATTTGGGTTTTAATTCCTGACTTTGTTGGACTTTACTCTGTTGGGTGGTGCTAGGATGAAACTTAAAAAGCTACACTTATAGTTCTCTAGTGGACCTGTTTTGCCCAAGATTTACTTGCGCTGATTGTGAGACGGTGTTGGTAGATTGTTTTGATAACTCCATTTTCTCATCTTCCATTGACACAATCAGTTTTATCATGTTTAGGAACGTTTCTAAAAATAGCATGATTACTGCTTAATTAGCTGCCATGCGGCTATTTCTCTTAGAAAAGTGACACATGTTTGAGTTGATGCTGACTGAGATAATAGAGTACCTAGTACAAAATGATTTCTAAAGCCAAATAAATAAATAAGCTTTTGTGGATTAATAGTAATAATATTGCTGCCGATTCTTTGACAACATTTGCAGATCTTGAGGCATGCGTGTGGCTGGAAGAAACGCTGAAGAAATTTGACCGTATACTTGTTGTGATATCACACTCCCAAGACTTCCTGAATGGAGTATGTACCAACATCATCCACATGCAGAACAGGAAGCTGAAGCTGTACACTGGGAATTTCGACCAGTATGTGCAAACGCGGTCTGAGCTGGAGGAGAACCAGATGAAGCAGTACAGGTGGGAGCAGGACCAGATCGCGTCGATGAAGGAGTACATCGCACGCTTCGGGCACGGGTCCGCCAAGCTGGCACGGCAGGCCCAGAGCAAGGAGAAGACTCTGGCCAAGATGGAGCGTGGCGGGCTGACGGAGAAGGTGGCGAGGGACAGGATCCTGACGTTCCGGTTCGCCAACGTGGGCAAGCTCCCGCCGCCGGTGCTGCAGTTTGTGGAGGTGACGTTCGGGTACACGCCGGACAACCTGATCTACAAGAAGCTGGACTTTGGCGTGGACCTGGACTCACGGGTTGCGCTGGTGGGGCCGAACGGGGCTGGGAAGAGCACGCTGCTGAAGCTGATGACGGGGGAGCTGGTGCCGCTGGACGGGATGGTGCGTCGGCACAACCACCTGCGTATCGCGCAGTTCCACCAGCACCTGGCGGAGAAGCTGGACCTGGACCTGTCTGCGCTGCAGTACATGCTGAACGAGTACCCGGGCAACGAGGAGGAGCGGATGCGGGCGGCCATCGGGCGGTTCGGGCTGTCGGGCAAGGCGCAGGTGATGCCGATGCGCAACCTGTCGGACGGGCAGCGGAGCCGGGTGATCTTCGCGTGGCTGGCGTGGCGTGAGCCGCAGATGCTGCTGCTGGACGAGCCGACGAACCACCTGGACATTGAGACGATCGACTCGCTGGCGGAGGCGCTGAAGGAGTGGGACGGCGGGCTGGTGCTGGTGAGCCATGACTTCAGGCTGATCAACCAGGTGGCGCAGGAGATCTGGGTGTGCGAGAAGCAGGCGGTGACGAGGTGGGAGGGCGACATCATGGAGTTCAAGGAGCACCTGAAGAGCAAGTCGGGCGGCATGTCGGAGGACTGAGCCGAGGTAGGTTTTGCTGTGGCTGCAGCATCCGGACCTCCTGGCATGCATATCTATCTAGCAAATGTGTAGAAGATGTTTCCATTCTGCTGCTGGTTGAGTTGTTTTTTTAGTACGTCTAGTCTAGTATTGTATTTGAAGAGGTGTTACCATGAAGATGAAGTTCTGCATGCATATGACGGATGATGCTGAGAGTTGGCAAAGGCACCAAACAGATGCATGTAACGAACTAAGTTTATTTTATCAAGTTTTTGTCACCTGAAACTCTGTTTTTATTCTGGCTGGCTGGCTGGCTTGTTACTTGTATTTATTTATTTATTATTAAAAATGGTTGTATACTGCTTAATTTTTATATATGCATGCACATATAAAGTAGCAACACAACATTGGTTCTATTGCTAATGCTAGGTCTGATTTGTTGTGTGTAGTGCATGTATGGTGAAAAACCAAAGTGTGATACTAGCATTTTATATACACGTCTCGTCTTAAATTAGTCGTTTCAGATTTGTCTAGACACGGATATATCTAGGCACGATGTTTTAGTGCTATCTAGACGAATGGTCATAGTGGGAGTAACTTAGACTAACATGTATATGTTACTAGCTCTGCAGTGAGGAGTAACACTTGATATGAATGTGATGTTACCATAATAACTACTCCCTCCCTCTATAAAATATATAAGCATGGATCGAGCTAGATAACATGTGATTTGCAGCAACCAACAAACTGCACGCCAGCGAGAAAGGAACTAGAAACCCAAACCAAACTAGCGAGCTAGAATGTCAGCAAGGAGGATGCACGTGGATTAAACATAAGCATATGGAGGACGCACAGAGTTTCACCGAACGCCGTTTCGAGACAAGGGTGCCCCAAAACCTCCACACATTCATTCATTCAAGATCGAATTGGAGGTCAGGTCAGGACACCCTCCTACCGAAGCGGCGGTCAGTGAACTCTCCATGCTTCCTGGGTGGGTGGGTGCGTGCGTGCGTGCGTGCATGCGTGTCGAGGCTAGACAACCTTGGCTACTACTCCTACTATAGCTGATCTGATGAGAATGAGAACCGGATGGATGCATCATGCGAGACCTTATACACCCCAAGTTCTGACGGGCCAGCTAGCGATTAAATGTTGGACCCCCGCTACTACACCATCACACAAATATTCCTTTTTGAATAAACAATGTCAAAAGAATATTATGCCGTGCCACGCAGGTTGGTAGAATACTAAGATGACACTCTAGTTAAAAGATGAGATATGTTAAAGTGTAATGGCCAACACACCACTTTACTTTGAGATTCTATCTACGAATCAAAACATCGGTCGAGCCCCCTGGGGGCGAGCCGGCGCTAGATTGGCGCGTGGGGACGACCTAGCTCCTAGTCATCGGCCCACCGGTCGCCCCGAGTGCGGCGATGTTGTGTACAAAATATATGTAAACTCGGCGACATTTGCACGAATTCGGCGAAACTTCATTCAAATTTGTACATAAAACATGAAAACATGCAAACTACGATTGAACTATGCCTAAACTACGCCTAGCCGCCACCGTCTACATGCCGAGAAACCTGTAGAAGCGGGTGTAGTCGCCGCCGTCGCCGTCATCGTCGCGCGGCTGGCTTGGGCCGGCAACGTCGCTGCTGCAGCCCTGGCCAGGGTCGGCAAGGCGCGGTGGCGCGCTAGACGGCCCGTCCTCGTCCTCCTCATCGCTGTCGAGGACGATGACGCCGCCCTCCTCGTGCCCGCGGCGCCGGGCCTGGAGCTCCGCGTACGCCCGGCGCTGGCGGCGGACCTGCTCCCGGACGTAATCCTCCTTCGCCCACTTGAGGGCGGACTCGTCACACCGCGCCGCTCCTTCGGGCACCGGTACGCCGGCGGCGCTCAGCCTCCACGTCCCCGGCACCCGCATGTCCGGGGGCGCCGGGTACTCGGCCTCGTAGAGCAGGCGCGCCTCCTGCTCTTGGAGGTGGCGGCGGCCGAAGCCGTTCGCCGCCGCGCCGGCGCCTGGGTACCTCTCGGCCATGTTTCTCGTCGGCGGGAAGAGAGGAGGGTCGCTATCTATGCTGGAGAGGGGGGAAATGAGAGTTGTGGCGTCCATCGGCGGGGAGGTCGCCTTTTATAGCCGTAGCGGGGCGGTGACGGGCTGCATGCCGGGCGACGCGTGGCTGGACGCGCGTCGCGGCGCGTTCACTACGCCGCCCGTGAGATGCATCAATGGAGGCTGACCGGCGCGGCAGCCTTCGCATTGATTCCTGCGGGAACCGAGGCGATGAGGACGACGAAGTGGCGTCTCGCTGACTCGGCGGGCCCATCCGCTTTCGCGCCAAAACCACTCGCCCGGGCGCCCCCCAGCGTGCCGGGTTCGGTTTCGGCCAAACCGGCGAAAAACGGGCTCTTGGGGGCGCGACTGGGCCGATTTTTCGGCGTCAGCGCGGAAAAAACGCCTGGGAAAGGCCTGCTAGGGGCGCGGCTGGAGATGCTCTAAGACGACTCCAGTGTGAGATACAACTCATAGAGCCGACGACGACAACACTTGCCCACGTCAGAAAATGCTGCTACTCGCTTTCTTATTTCTTGCTCTAATTTCAACAAACAATGGTTGCAAATGATGTTAGGCTATGACTACCATGCGGTTGGTTGTAATGATGGATTTATAATACTACTAATATATGCAGCGTGAGTAGACATTTTTTTAATAATGGTTGCAAATGATGTTAGGCTACTCCTACTACCAAGAGTGTTTTTTAAATATATTTTTTATTTCTAGAATAGCGTTGGAGCCGGGACACACATTTCTGCCAGAGTTCCATAGCAAACCAAATACTACGTTATCGTGGAAAATGGGTTTCGCCAACACATAAGAGATTTTATGTGCCTTTTATTTTCACATGAGTTGCATTATTGTCGTGTTCCCGCTAGAAATAATACTAGTATGATTTAATTGCGTTGTTCCTTGGACCACGATCGAAGAATAGTCTCATGACATCATAAATGAAGAATAATGTGGATGGGATGGACACACATTCGCGGCGGCTGCTTGGTGCAGATACACCAACCACCAAGGCTCAACGGATCAACAATAAATGATGCAATAAGTGATGCAATAATCAACAATTGTTGTTAGTACTCCCTCCGTACTCGTGCATTTATGAAAGAATAGGAGTACTTCTTTCCTCCTCTGTTTGGAGCGGCGTTCGCTGTGACGGATGCAATAATCAACGCTCAACCACCAACGCTCACGCTGCTCCTCATAATGTGTCCCTCTCTCAATATAATAATCAACGCTCACGCTCACGCTGTTTGGAGTATATTGTGGGACGGAGGAAGTAGTAAACTAGACTAGTAGCATAATTATAACTAGCTACTGGGACGAAGGAAGTAAGAATGTTTAAGGCTCTCCCAGTGCAAGTTTCTTAGCAT
This sequence comes from Triticum aestivum, assembly GCF_018294505.1. Taxonomy (NCBI): domain Eukaryota; kingdom Viridiplantae; phylum Streptophyta; class Magnoliopsida; order Poales; family Poaceae; genus Triticum; species Triticum aestivum. The sequence goes on from NC_057805.1 coordinate 483,222, forward strand.
AGTTTCCTCCCCCGTTGCACATGTGTTTCGTTGGTCCCTCTTCGTCCATCTACATACCCCACGTTACGCGCTCCTCTATCCACGATCTTCCCCAGATACATTTTCTACCAGCTGGCGTATAAACACCTATGACCAAAACTTCACGAAGGTCATGTTTGTTCGTTCTTGATGATCAACTATTGATCTTCTCGTTTTGGTCATAGGAAAGTCATAAAATAAGAAAATAATGATGATTTAGTGGTCAAAAAAGAAGGTCATTGTCGAACATATTTCTTGTAGAGAAGAGTGGTCCCGTTGGAACGCACGGGCAATTGCCTACTGAGAGAAAAATAAAGAGAGACACCACATCGAATGAGAGAATTATTTTCATTATGTAGGAGAATATGGTAATTAAGA
>NC_057805.1:483996-649176 GCF_018294505.1 Triticum aestivum
CAGCAGTACATGCGTGCGTCGATGCGTGAACATGCGCTTAGGCTGGTCACAGTGGGGAGTATCATATACTAGTATCACGCATATGATACTAGTATATGATACTATATTCATAATGCATAGTACTACCTCCGTATATGTGAATAAGTCATTCGCGTAGTTTTAGGTCATCGATTTGAGGAATTAAATGTGTTATATGTCATGAAAAACATATCATTAGATTTCTATACGGATGTAGTTTCTATATATATATATATATATATATATATATATATATATATATATATATATATATATATTTCACATATAATACATATTTAGATAGTTAAATCATCGACCTAGAACTACGTGAATGACTTATTCACCGAGACGGAGGTAGTATCATAGTTGGTCTCATTTATTGCGATGCATGACACATAGTAGCATAACATTTATTATAATACGGTATCTACCTATATTACTATAACCCCCTCTCTCTCTTCTTTTATTGTCTGCCACATAAGCATGTTTTTGAGTCCCAAATGCATAATACTCTCTCCATTCCGAAATATAGTGCGCTCGCACTTCTCGAAGTCCAACTTTAACCAACGAGACCGACTGCTGCGGAAGAAAAAAATTATATAATTGAAACTTATTTTAAATACGAATTCACTGGTATAATTTTTGCTTCCGCCACAGTCGGCCTCATTGGTTAAATTTATGGTCAAAATTGAAGCACGGGAATAGAGACTACATTTTGGAACCGAGGAAGTATCGGTTATGTTACCCCACTATGACCAGCCTTATGCATGCAACGTACTTAGTAGGTGGCCTTAAATTAAATATGGATCCAAATCGTGTTGCTCATGCATGCGCTCAGTAGGGCCGGGGTAGTGATGTCCATACATGCAGCCCTTGCTGCCTGGGACCAAATAAAACGTCTCAACAGCTGGAGGCCCACGTTTGGTCCCTGGTAGTATATGTCCTCGGAATCCTATTCATCAGTAGCTAAAGTAGCATTTTTGGTCTATACGATGTGCATTTATAGTAGGAAAGTGGCATGTACATACTCCCTCCGTTCACAAATAAGTGTGCATCTAGTTTTTGTTCTAAGTTAAAGTTTTAAAATTTTGACCAACTATATAGAAAATAGTAGTAACATATATGACAACAAATTGATATATTATTAAAGTACATTTCAAACCAAATCTAGTGATACTATTTTGATGCCATTTGCTTTTACTTTTTCCTAGAAAGGTAATGTAGAACAGTGTTGTACGAGGGAGGGAACAGGACTGGACGATCTAAAACAGTGTCCAAACGCGTTTTGCCTCCTGCACGGTTAAATGCTGTGCTGCTAGCATCTTTTTTGGCACGCCAGATGTTCATGTCAGAGCAGGTTGACAGGTTAACTTGTCTAACAGCCTCGAGTTTTTTGCCTGCTTTTCATACGAGATAAAAATTAGGTCAAATTTGATTATGATACACACAAAAACTCGCCATGTTGAAGATGATACATATAAGTTAATACGAAGGTTATTAAACTTGGAGGAAATAATTAATTATTTTTTGCGAACGAAAGAGAAATTTCTTATATTCTGTTAACATGATCGATTGAACTTATTTAAAGATTTCTGAATCATTTAGCCTAGTTACAACATAACCATTTGTACAGTGAGTGTTAACATCTAACTAATTAATCTAATCACACAATCATTAGTAAAGGATAATTCGTAGTGGTGAGTTTTGTAGCAGTAAAAATGGAAGGAGAGTAAATTTAGGTGGATGGTTTGTGATCCTTTAATTGGAGCGTTGGTGGCATGGTCTGGGTAAAAGGTACAACCCCGTGCATTCAGTCCATCCGTTATCCTCAACAGAGCCCTCCTCCAAAATCGAGCAAACAACCATTCTGGGAAGAGGAGGAAGACTCAAGTTGGTGGATGGAATGGCGCATCTGACCGCATCTAAGGTAAGAAATTCCTATCTTGTTCAGTTCGAGATTAGATATAATTAGAAACGTAGTTTTCTTTCATAAGTAACTTGCTTTTTAGTTTTCCACAATCATTCTTGATGTACACACCTTTTGGAGAGACACACATGAATCGTGATTTATTAGAATACTCTATGTGCTTCATTTATATCTTTTGAGCTAGGCAATTTTGTTCCATGTACTTCACTTATATCTTTTAAGAGCACGGCAGTGGTTTTATTTTATATAAATTACTGAACTCTCATGCTTCACTTATATTATTTTGAGAGTCTCTTAGAACAGCATGGTAATTTGCTTTGGTTATAAATTTAGTGTAATATGATAGGCATCCAGCACTAGTAAAAAAGGGCCTATTGTCCCGGTTGGTAAGGGCCTTTTGTCCCGGTTTTTGAACCGGGACTAAAGGGTCGTTACTAATGCCCTAACCCTTTAGTCCCGGTTCTTACATGAACCGGGACAGATGGGCCTCCACGTGGCCGGTGCGGCGAGCCCAGGCAGGAGGGCCTTTGGTCCCGGTTGGTGGCACTAACCGGGACCAATAGCCATCCACGCGTCAGCATTCCAGTGGCTGGGGTTTTTGTTTTTTTTAAAGGGGGGGGGTTGGGGGTTTTGGGGGGTTATTTTAGGTGTTTCATATATTGTGTTAGCTAGCTAATTAATAGAGAGAAGTGCCCTCTCTTATCTCCGTGCTTGGTCGACGCTACGTACTATATACGTATGGAGAGGACTAGACATGCTAGCTAGTAAGCAAATGAAGGAAACAGAAAATCGTCATGAACATATGCATACAGAGAGAAGTGATATCGACCACCTCTCCTTCTCCGAGAGATTGGTCGAACAACAAGTTTTCGTATATCTATCCGACACTACCGGCTACATATATACAATAATTATCTCTTACAATATAATCTCCTAATTAAATTGTAAGAACACAGAGGTCCACATAGTATTCTCCGTTTTCAGCGATCACGTGGTCAAGGAAGAATGCCGCCAATTCCTCTTGAATTGCTCGCATACGATCTGGTGCTAGGAGTTCACCCCGCATCCGAAAGATCTAATTTGAAGAAGGGGGTCGATACATATATATATGAATAAATGAAACTCGACACATAAATGATGGTAATAAAATAAAATTGTGAATATTATTGCTTACGCACTTCATATTGTTCGTCAGAGTAGCCCCGCTCACAGGTTGTGTAGCGGATGGACTCGCAAATGTAGTATCCACAGTAATTATTCCCGGGTTGCTGCCACAACCACTTTACAAGAAATAGAGGTCAATCAAACTGATAAGCAAGCATGCTAAATGGTATTGATGAAACTAGCTCTTGAATCACTAGAAGATGCGCGGAACATGCTACTATAGTACTTACTTTCGGGTGTCTAAATTGCAGCTTCTTCGGCAGTCCCAGAGCTTTTTTGGTGAATTTTCTCCAAACCCTGCCAGACAAAGAAACAATTACTTGATATCAAGAAATGAACAAAGTTGCTGATATGGTGGATAATGATCGATTTAACTTACTTCTCGAGCATTTGAGTCATGTCTGCATAGTCCTGGGGATCTTTTCGTCTCGAGTCTAAGACGGTTACTACTCCTTGCTCAAGCTTAATCTCTAGGAGAATATAGTGGAAGCTGCGCATGCATGCATAAGTCATCAATTACATTACTATAACCTGGACTAATAAGGAAAACCGAATATGCACAAGATAGTAACACTCACTTGAAGTTGTAAGGAAAGAGTATTATATCTTTGTTTTCATTTATTACCAACGATCGTAGCAAGTTGGCCTCGGTATTTTCGTCATGATATTTAACCTCAGTTGCATCTATGAGATTTGTGTTAATGAACCCAATATCACCGATTTGTCTTTTCTTCAATTCGGCGATCTTCAATCTGCATAATATAGTGAGGATAATTATAAATACATGCAATGAAAGAGCTGACCTATATAGAGAGACTTAATGACAGAAGTAGTACTACTTACAGACAGTATCAAGTGATCGTTGATTTATCGAGGGCCTTTTGATTGAAAAACTGGAAGAACCCCTCAAATGGAACATTCAACAGTTCAATTCCAACGAGGTCATGCTCCGGTTTAACTCTCAGCGTCAAAGTATTCCTCCCCCCAGACTCTCTGCAGGTTTTCATGTACCAATCATGTAATCTTCGCATCATCGTTGTTAGAGATCTTTCATCTTTGACAAGAGGCTTCCCGTAATGGTATTTGTGTTCGTCCACCTCCAAGATTTCATAATGTACATCGTCGGGCAGGTAATCTCCAAGATTGCTATAACCGGGCACCATCCTCGGATCTACAGCGACGATGTCGCTAGACACCTTGAGCGGGGGGCACGATTGGTTCGCTTGTTCGCCGAGCTGGGCAATTTTTTCCCAGCTCGTCGTTCTTTTAACCTTTGATCACTGACAGTACTTCCCGACCGCTCCGCTTCGGCAAATGTCTTTGCAATAATGCACTCATAGTTGCCTCTCGGTGGAGACTTTGGTGGTTTTGTCAGGGCAGCCAGAGTGCGCTTCGCTTTCACCGGATCTACCTTCTCCTTCGGAGGTGGATGTTTCTTTGCTTTCACCCCTTCAAAGAAGTTCGTCACTTCGGCTCGCACGATCTTCGTGGTTTCCTCCTCGGTCCTCTCGTATGGTAACTTCTCTGGAGTCTTCAGAGAAGGACCGAATCTGTATTGCCTCTCGCCTCTGGCTGTACCGCTAGGCGCCGGCAGAGCAGACGGAGCGGCTGCGGCTGTCTTGTTTCCTTGCTTACAAGGCGGAGGAGAAGGACTACGACGCGCCGGAGCAGCCGGAGCGGCGGCGGGTCTCTTCTGCCCTTGCTGACGAGGCGGAGAAGGAGGAGGCTGGCTGCTCTGGCGCGCCGACGCAGGCGGAGAAGGAGGCAGAGTGCCTCCACGCGCCAGAGAAGGAGGCTGAGTGCCCTGATCACTCACCGGAGGAGGAGGCGGAGTGCCGCCACGCGCCGGAGAAGGAGGCTGAGTGCCCTGATCACTCGCCGGAGGAGGAGGCGGAGTGCCCTTACTCGCCAGAGGCGTCCAGTTCGGAAGGTTAATGAGCTCCTTCCGCCATAGGCATGGAGTCTTCAGAGAACCCAGCTGAGTCTTCCCTTTACCGGTAGGGTGGTCAAGCTGGAGGTCCTCAAATCCCTCCGTTATTTCATCCACCATCACCCTAGCATATCCTTCTGGAATCGGCCGGTAGTGGTAGGTTGCTCCGGGTTCAGGAGGTAAAACAGAGCCAACGGCCGCCTTGACTTTGAAGTTCTGCCATTGTGCCATAAGGTGGCAATGTTGAGACTCCGTGATAGCATCCACGGGGTAGCTAGCAGGAGCCGTCAAGACATGCTCCGGCTGAAGCAGCTCGGTGGAAGCCACGCTACTTCTCCGCTGAGATGGCGGGGTAGCTTCGGGGGTAGTTTCGGCATGTCGATTGCCGTCTCGTTCCTCTAGCGCTTGAACCCTTTCGTGCAGCTTCTGAATTTGGGTCTGCTCCACTTTTTTCCTCCTCTCCTAGCTTTTGTAACCGCCTGCGTCCGGAAAACCAGCCTTCCACGGAACGGAGCCTGGCCTGCCTCGTGTCCGTCCAGGGTGCTCAGGATTCCCGAGGGCCATTGTGAGCTCGTCGTTCTCTCTGTCTGGAACAAACGTCCCTTGCTGCGCTGCATTGATATAGTGCTGAAGCCTCTTGACTGGTATTCTCAAAAGCTCGTCCGTCCAAACGCACTTCCCTGATACAGGTTCCAATTTTCCGCCAGCCCCGAAGAACCAAGTCCGGCAATGGTCTGGCCAGTTCATTGTCTGTGGTTCGATCCCTTTATCAATCAGATCATTCTCAGCCTTGGCCCACTTAGGCCGGGCTTTGAGGTAGCCACCTGACCCTGTGCGATGGTGAAGCTTCTTCTTCGCAGCATTCTTCTTGTTTGTCGCTGACATCTTCTTACTCTTTTCCGATGTCTTGTGGGCCACAAATGCGGGCCAGTGATCTCTGATCTTCTCATACCGGCCGATGAATTCTAGTGTCTCTTCTTTGTCGACAAACGTTTTCAGCTCATTCTTCCACCTCCTGAATAGGTCTGCCATCTTCTTAAGAGCATGAGACTTGATTAATTGCTCTTTAATTGGCTTCTCCGGATCCTCCTCTGGCGGTAGGGTGAAATTTTCCTTTAGCTCAGTCCAAAGATCATCTTTCTGCATATCATTGACATAAGACACCTCAGGGTCTTCCTTCTTAGGCTTATACCATTGGTGGATGCTGATCGGGATCTTGTCCCTAACAAGAACCCCGCACTGAGCAGCAAATGCTTCCTTTGTCCAGATGGGTTCAATCGGTTGGCCGTCGCGCGCGATTGCTGTGATCTCAAATCTTTCATCCGAGCGCAACTTTCTCTTCGGGCCTCGTCTCTTTACCGAAGTTGTGCTCGATCCGGAGGGCTAGAAAAAAGAAGAAAGACGAGAGTTAATTAATATGTGTACATACCAAAACAATGAATGCATCAATTAGCTAGTCAGCACAGGCTTAACTAATATATTTACCTGGCCGGACTCTGTTCGGTCACCGGAGCCGTCACCGCGGGCTCCTTCTTGCACCAGCATTGGGTCACCGGAGCCATCATAATCATGTCTTTCCTCCTCCACTCTTCGATCACCGTAGCCTGCTTCTTCACCCTGTTCTTCTAGACCATCATTGTCGTTAAGATACGACAAGACATCACCTCCGGCTAAGATTATGTCCCCCAACACCTCTTCTGCTTCCTCGTCTCGTCCGTGCTCCATTGTTTCTGCAAATATTACAACATGGCAATTATTACACAAACATGACAGCAGGTGGATATATTAGTGCAAACGTAGACCTAGCTTATTCCGGGTTTGGGGTGGCCTTGGCAACGCTTCAAGGGTAGGGGCGCGGCGGGAGGGGGTAGGAGACCGACATCGTTTTTTCCTACGGTTTGGGTGTCCTCGAGAGTTTTGGTCGAGTGAGAGGGCCGGGGGGGGGGGGTGCTCCCGTGGTATAAGTTATCACGGTCGAGAGGGGGTATATATATCGACCGCACATCATGTCGAAGTTATTTTGGAATGGAGTTCCCGATAAAATGTTGTCGGGGAGGGGGTGTCGACCTCCCCTCATGTTGAAATTATCGGGGAGGGGGTATATCGACCCCCACCCCCCTCATCATGCATATATAGCTACCACATACATATATACATTGAAAAAAATTACATATATACAACAAAAACATTAATACACATATGAACAAAAAAATACATATATGAACAAAAACATGTTGTGAACAAAAAAATAATGTAATAAATCTAATAAGAAATTAATCTAATAAAAAACATGCTCTGAACTTACATATAGCCACATACATACAAATATACATTTTATATATATGAATAAAAAATAATCTAATACAAAATAAAAACAAAGCCGGACTGGCGCGGCGGCTCACAGCGTGGGCGTCTGGCGATGGCGACGGTGGGGGAGAGGAGGGCGCCGGCGCGGGAAGGGGCTCGGGCGCGGGGCAGGGGCTGGCGTGGCGACGGCGTGGTCGGGGACAGGGGCGGCGCGGCGACGGAGTCGGAGGCAGGGGCGGCGCGGCGACGGCGTTGGAGGCAGGGGCGGCGCGGCGACGGCGTCGGAGGCAGGGGCGGCGCGGCGACGGCATCGGAGGCAGGGCGATGACGGCGACGGCGACGAGGAGCAGCGCTGGGGCGTCGGGCACGAACTGACTGTGAAGTTGTGAAACTTCACAAGTCCAGCTTATATACAAAGAGCATTGGTACCGGTTGGTGGCACCAACCGAGACCAATGCTACCTTTAGTCCCGGCTGGTGCCACCAACCGGGACCAAAGGCCTCTTTTCAGTAGCCCAAAGGGCGGGAAGCGGCGGCCTTTGGTCCCGGTTGGTGGCACCAACCGGGACTAAAGGGGGGGCATTGGTCCTGGTTGGTGCCACCAACCGGTACCAAGGCCTCTTTTAGTCCCGGTTGGTGGCACCAACCGGGACGGAAAGCCTTGCACAGCGGCGTGGTGGTGGGAGTTTAGTCTCACCTCGCTAGCTGAGAGAGAGCCGCACCTGTTTATAAGGTGCGGTGCGCCTGAGCTGTCGAGCTCCTTTCTAAAGCAGGCTTACGGGCCTAACCTCTCTGTACATGCCTGTGGGCCTACTGGGCCTTCTGCGGGCCTGAATCCTGGCCCATGGATGGGTTTCTAGTCGTATTCAGGCCGTGGTGGCCCAGTTGGTGGCATAATTTTTATTTTTTGCCTATTTTTTTGTTTTCTTCTTTGCTTTATTTATTTTGTTTTGTTTCTACTTTCAACAAAAAACTTATTTATTTTATTTTATTTTGTTTCTAATTACTTATTTATTTTACTTTATGATAATTCTTTTTGCTATTAAAGTTTCTAACAAAAAAAGTTCTTTATGAAAATTCTTTTTGCTTTCAATGATTTTGAAAAGAAAATACTTCAATAATTTTAGTTGCATCAATTTTATATAATTTTAGTTTCAATAATATCAGAGGTTGCTTATAATGTTTTGAACAGAAAATACTTTGATAATTTTAGTTTCATAAATTTTATTTATGTTATTAAAGTTTATTTTATTTTGTTTCTACTTATATATTTTATTAAAGTTTATATTATTTTGTTTCTAATTACTTATTTATTTTATTTGTTATTTTTCATGCACCATTTAATGCACCATTTTTCATGCATCTACTGATTATTTTGAGGTATAAGACCCTAAAATTGAAAAGCATTTCAAATGAACTCTGAAAAGGTTGAAAGTTGGCATGGTATCATCATTTCATCCACATAGCATGTGCAAGAAAGTTGAGAGGGTTACGGCAAAAACGGGATGCACTTCGTGTACAAAACGGACAATGGTATCATACTCGTCTGTTACAAAGTTGGCATGGTATCATCATAATAGTTGCGGAGAAAGTCTTCAGTTTTTCTTCGCTTGTGTCATTTGCTTATTGCGCCGTAACCATGGATAATCTTCATCGTTTATCAGGATGCTTGGGTCAGCCTTGACTTTGAAGGGAGGAATTTCATGAAACTTTTCATAATCTTCAGGCATGTCTGTCTTGCCCTCCACTCCCACAATGTCCCTTTTTCCTGAAAGAACTATGTGGCGCTTTGGCTCATCGTATGATGTATTCGCTTCCTTATCTTTTCTTTTTCTCGGTCTGGTAGACATGTCCTTCACATAGATAACCTGTGCCACATCATTGGCTAGGACGAACAGTTCGTCAGTGTACCCAAGATTGTTCACATCCACTATTGTCATTCCGTACTGTGGGTCTACCTGTACCCCGCCTCCTGACAGATTGACCCATTTGCACTTAAACAAAGGGACCTTAAAATCATGTCCGTAGTCAAGTTCCCATATGTCCATTTGTAACCATAATATGTGTCCTTTCCCCTCTCGGTTGCTGCATCAAAGCGGACACCGCTGTTTTGGTTGGTGCTCTTTTGATCTTGGGCGATCGTGTAAAATGTGTTCCCATTTATCTCGTATCCTTTGTAAGTCAATACAGTCGAAGATGGTCCCCTGGACAACGAGTACAACTCATCACAAACAGTGGTGTCACCTCTGAGACGTGTTTCCAACCAACTGCCGAAAGTCCTGATGTGTTCACATGTAATCCAGTCGTCACACTGCTCCGGGTGTTTGGAGCGCAGACTGTTCTTGTGTTCATCGACATACGGGGTCACCAAGGCAGAGTTCTGTAGAACTGTGTAGTGTGCTTGAGACCAAGAATGCCCGTCCCTGCATATTATTGAGTCCGCTCCTAACGTGCCTTTTCCAGTCAGTCTCCCCTCATACTGCGATTTAGGGAGACCTATCTTCTTAAGGCCAGGAATGATGTCAACACAAAACCCAATGACATCCTCAGTTTGATGGCCCATGGAGATGCTTCTTTCTGGCCTAGCGCGGTTACGGACATATTTCTTTAGGACTCCCATGAACCTCTTAAAGGGGAACATATTGTGTAGAAATACAGGCCCCAGAATGACAATCTCGTTGACTAGATGAACTAGGACGTGCGTCATGATATTGAAGAAGGATGGTGGGAACACCAGCTCGAAACTGACAAGACATTGCGCCACATCACTCCTTAGCCTTGGTATGATTTCTAGATCGATCACCTTCTGAGAGATTGCATTGAGGAATGCACATAGCTTCACAATGGCTAATCAGACGTTTTCCGGTAGAAGCCCCCTCAATGCAACTAGAAGCAGTTGCGTCCTAATCACGTGGCAGTCATGAGACTTTAGGTTCTGGAACTTTTTCTCTGGCATATTTATTATTCCCTTTATATTCGACGAGAAGCCAGTCAGGACCTTCATACTGAGCAGGCATTCAAAGAAGATTTCTTTCTCTTCTTTCGTAAGAGCGTAGCTGGCAGGACCTTCATACTGCTTTGGAGGCATGCCGTCTTCCTCATGCAAACGTTGCAGGTCCTCCCGTGCCTCAGGTGTATCTTTTGTCTTCCCATACACGCCCAAGAAGCCTAGCAGGTTCACGCAAAGGTTCTTCGTCACGTGCATCACGTCGATTGAAGAGCGGACCTCTAGGTCTTTCCAGTAGGGTAGGTCCCAAAATATAGATTTCTTCTTCCACATGGGTGCGTGTCCCTCAGCGTCATTCAGAACAGCTAGTCCACCGGGACCCTTTCCAAAGATTACGTGTAAATCATTTACCATAGCAAGTACGTGATCACCGGTACGCATGGCGGGCTTCTTCCGGTGATCTGCCTCGCCTTTGAAATGCTTGCCTTTCTTTCGACATTGATGGTTGGTCGGAAGAAATCGATGATGGCCCAGGTACACATTCTTCCTGCATTTGTCCAGGTGTATACTTTCAGTGTCATCTAAACAGTGCGTGCATGCGTGGTATCCCTTGTTTGTCTGTCCTGAAAGGTTACTGAGAGCTGGCCAATCGTTGATGGTTACAAACAGCAATGCGTGTAGGTTAAATTCCTCCTGTTTGTGCTCATCCCACGTACGTACACCGTTTCCATTCCACAGCTGTAAAAGTTCTTCAACTAATGGCCTTAGGTACACATCAATGTCGTTGCCGGGTTGCTTAGGGCCTTGGATGAGAACTGGCATCATAATGAACTTCCGCTTCATGCACATCCAAGGAGGAAGGTTATACATACATAGAGTCACGGGCCAGGTGTTGTGATTGCTGCTCTGCTCCCCGAAAGGATTAATGCCATCCGCGCTTAAACCAAACCATACGTTCCTTGGGTCACCGGCAAACTCAGCCCAGTACCTTCTCTCGATTTTTCTCCACTACGACCCGTCAGCGGGTGCTCTCAACTTCCCATCTTTCTTACGGTCCTCACTGTGCCATCGCATCAACTTGGCATGCTCTTCATTTCTGAACAGACGTTTCAACCGTGGTATTATAGGAGCATACCACATCACCTTCGCAGGAACCCTCTTCCTGGGGGGCTCGCCGTCAACATCACCAGGGTCATCTCGTCTGATCTTATACCGCAATGCACTGCATACCGGGCATGCGTTCAGATCCTTGTACGCACCGCGGTAGAGGATGCAGTCATTAGGGCATGCATGTATCTTCTGCACCTCCAATCCTAGAGGGCATACGACCTTCTTTGCTGCGTATGTACTGTCGGGCAATTCGTTATCCTTTGGAAGCTTCTTCTTCAATATTTTCAATAGCTTCTCAAATCCTTTGTCAGGCACAGTATTCTCTGCCTTCCACTGCAGCAATTCCAGTACGGTACCGAGCTTTGTGTTGCCATCTTCGCAATTGGGGTACAACCCTTTTTTGTGATCCTCTAACATGCGATCGAACTTCAGCTTCTCCTTTTGACTTTCGCATTGCGTCCTTGCATCGACAATGACCCGGCGGAGATCATCATCATCGAGCACTGGTTCCTCTTGATCTTCAGCAGCTTCCCCCGTTGCAGCATCATTGGGCACATCGTCTGGTTCCTCTTGATCTTCAGCAGCTTCCCCCGTTGCAGCATCACCGTATTCAGGGGGCACATAGTTGTCATCGTCCTCTTCTTCTTCGTCGTCTTCCATCATAACCCCTATTTCTCCGTGCCTCGTCCAAACATTATAGTGTGGCATGAAACCCTTGTAAAGCAGGTGGGTGTGAAGGATTTTCCGGTCAAAGTAAGACTTCGTATTCCCACATGTAGGGCATGGACAACACATAAAACCATTCTGCTTGTTTGCCTCAGCCACTTCGAGAAAATCATGCACGCCCTTAATGTACTCGGAGGTGTGTCTGTCACCGTACATCCATTGCCGGTTCATCTGCGTGCATTATATATAATTAAGTGTGTCAAAAACCATTACAAAACATCATGAATAGATAATTAAGTGACCAAATTAATAGAAGTTCATCATCACATTAAAACCAAAGTACATACATAGTTCTCATCTAACAACATATAGCTCTCCAGAGCATCTAATTAATTAAACCATACACAGGATAAGGGCCAACGGGGGCGGATACCAAAACCATCGCACTATATAATAACAAGCAATACAATAGTAAGAAAATTAGACAAGTATCTATCTAAAGTAAGAAATTTTTTCTTTCAGAAAGAAGATAAGAACAAGAGGCTCACCACGGTGGTGCCGGCGACGAGATCGGTGCGGGCGATCGACGGCGGTGAAGACGGGAATGGGACGTGACGGGCCGCTAAACCTAGACAAATCTCGAGGAAAATGGAGCTTTGAGGTCGAGATTTGAGAGAAGAAAGCTTAACTACTGTGGCTCGGGCATTTCATCGAACACCTCATGTGCATAGGAGGTGAGCTAGAGCACCACAAAGCCCTCCCCTCGCCGGCTAGAGAAAAACTCGCGGGCGAGGGGTATATATAGGCACCTCATTGGTCCCGGTTCGTGGCATGAACCGGGACTAAAGGGTAGCCTGTGGTCCTGGTTCAAGCCACTAACCGGGACCAATGGTGGTGGGCCAGGAGTGAGGCCCATTGGTCCCGGTTTGTCCCACCAACCGGGACCAAAGGGGCCAGACGAACCGGGACCAATGCCCCCACGAGGCCCGGCAGGCCCCTGGCCTCACAAACCGGGACCAGTGCCCCCATTGGTCCTGGTTCTGGACTGAACCGGGACTAATGGGCTGACCTGGCCTGAACCAAAGCCCTCTTTTCTACTAGTGCAGGAAGGATATAATAAAAACTTTCATATAAAGTGCATAGAATACTATGAGAAGTTTGATTCTCTATGATTGTTTTGAGATATGAAGATGGTGATATTAGAGTCATGCTAGTGAGTAATTGTGAATTTGAGAAATACTTGTGTTAAAGTTTGTGATTCCCGTAGCATGCACGTATGGTGAACCGTTATGTGATGAAGTCGGAGCATGATTTATTTATTGATTGTCTTACTTATGAGTGGCGGTCGGGGACGAGTGATGGTCTTTTCCTACCAATCTATTCCCCTAGGAGCATGTGCTTTGTACTTCGTTTCGATAACTAATATATTTTTGCAATAAGTATGTGAGTTCTTTATGACTAATGTTGAGTCCATGGATTATACGCACTCTCATCCTTCCACCATTGCTAGCCTCTCTAGTGCCGCGCAACTTTCACCGGCACTATACACCCACCATATACCTTCCTCAAAACAGCCACCATACCTACTTATTATGGCATTTCCATAGCCATTCCGAGATATATTGCCATGCATATTTTCACCTTTCCGTCTATTATGACACGTGCCATCATTGTCATATTGGTTTGCATGATCATGTAGTTGACATCGTATTTGTGGCAAAGCCACCGTTCATAATTCTTTCATACATGTCACTCTTGATTCATTGCTCATCCCGGTACATCGCCGGAGGCATTCATATAGAGTCATATTTTGTTCTAAGTATCGAGTTGTAATCCTTGAGTTGTAAGTAAATAAAAGTGTGATGATCTTCATTATTAGAGCATTGTCCCATGTGAGAAAAGGATGATGGAGACTATGATTCCCCCACAAGTTGGGATGAGACTCCGGAAGTAAAAAAAAGGAGGCCAAAAAATGAGAGAAGGCCCAACAAAAAAAATGAGAGAAAAGAGAGAAGGGGAAATGTTAATTACTATCCTTTTACCACACCTGTGCTTCAAAGTAGCACCATGATCTTCATGATAGAGAGTCTCCTATGTTGTCACTTTCATATACTATTGGGAATTTTTCATTATAGGACTTGGCTTGTATATTCCAATGATGGGCTTCCTCAAATTGCCCTAGGTCTTCGTGAGCAAGCAAGTATGCACACCCACTTAGTTTCTTTTTGAACTTTCATAAACTTATAGCTCTAGTGCATCCGTTGCATGGCAATCCCTGCTCACTCACATTGATATCTATTGATGGGCATCTTCATAGCCCGTTGATACGCCTAGTTGATGTGAGACGATCTCCTTCTTTTTGTCTTCTCCACAATCATCATATTCTATTCCACCTATAGTGCTATCTCCATGGCTCACACTCATGTATTGCATGAAAGTTGAAAAAGTTTGAGAATTCTAAAGTATGAAACAATTGCTTGGCCAATACTGGGGTTGTGCATGATTTGAGTATTTTGTGTGGTGAAGATGGAGCATAGCCAGACTATATGATTTTGTAGGGATAAGCTTTCTTTGGCCATGTTATTTTGAGAAGACATAATTGCCTTGTTAGTATGCTTGAAATATTGTTGCTTTTATGTCAATATTAAACTTTTGTTTTGAATCTTATGGATCTAAATATTCATGCCACAATAAAGAAAATTACATTGATAATTATGTTAGGTAGCATTCCACATCAAAAATTCTGTTTTTATCATTTACCTACTCAAGGACGAGCAGGAATTAAGCTTGGGGATGCTTGATACGTCTCCAACGTATCTATAATTTTTGATTGTTCCATGCTATTATATTATCTGTTTTGGATGTTTTATATGCATTAATATGCTATTTTATATTATTTTTGGGACTAAACAATTAACCTAGAGCCCAGTGCTAGTTCCTGTTTTTTTCCTTGTTTTTGAGTTTCGCAGAAAAGGAATACCAAATGGAGTCCAAACGGAACAAAACTTTTGCGATGATTTATCTTGGACCAGAAGACACCCAGGGGACTTGGAGTACAAGTCAGAAAAGCCACGAGGCGGCCACAAGGATGGAGGGCGCGCCCCCCACCCTTGTGGGCCCCCTGTGACCCCCCTGACCTAATTCTTTCGCCTCTATATACTAATATATTGCCAAACCACCAGAGGCATCCACAAAAAGACTTTTCCACCGCCGCAACCTTCTGGACCTGTGAGATCCCATCTAGGGACCTTTTCCGACACCCTGCCGGAGGGGGATTCGATCATGGAGGGCTTCTACATCAACTCTATTGCCCTTCCGATGAAGCGTGAGTAGTTTACCACAGACCTACGGGTCCATAGTTAGTAGCTAGATGGCTTCTTCTCTCTCTTTGATTCTCAATACCATGTTCTCCTCGATGTTCTTGGAGATCTATTCGATGTAATACTTTTTTGCGGTGTGTTTGCCAAGATCCGATGAATTGTGGATTTATGATCAGCTTATCTATGAATATTGTTTGAATCTTCTCTGAATTCTTATATGCATGATTTGATATCTTTGTAATTCTCTTTGAACTATCGGTTTTGTTTGGCCAACTAGATTGGTTTTTCTTGCAATGGGAGAAGTGCTTAGCTTTGGGTTCAATCTTGCGGTGTCCTTTCCCAATGACAGTAGGGGCAGCAAGGCATGTATTGTATTGTTGTCATCAAGGATAAAAAGATGAGGTTTTCATCATATTGCTTGAGTTAATTCCTCTACAGCATATCATCTTGCTTAATGCGTTACTCCGTCCTTTATGAACTTAATACTCTAGATGCATGCTGGATAGCGGTCGATGTGTGGAGTAATAGTAGTAGATGCATAATCGTTTCGGTCTACTTGACACGGACGTGATGCCTATATTCATGATCATTGCCTTAGATATCGTCATAATTATGCGCTCTTCTATGAATTGCTCGGCAGTAATTTGTTCACCCACCGTATTATTTTCCATCTTGAGAGAAGCCTCTAGTGAAACCTATGGCCCCCGGGTCTATTTTCCATCATACAAGTTTCCAATCTACAATATTAGTTTCCGATCTATTACTTTGCAATCTTTTACTTTCCGTTCCATAAACAAAAAATAATAAAAATATTTACTTTACCGTTTATCTATCTCTATTAGATATCACTTTTGCGAGTAACCGTGAAGGGATTGACAACCCCTTTATCGCGTTGGGTGCAAGTTGTTTGACTGTGAAAGTGCGTTCTATCGACTAGAGGGGGGGGGGTGAATAGGAGATTTTTATGAATTCTTCACTGAGGAATTTCAGGGTGAGGAAATTCCTAAGTGAAGAACTTCTTGCAGCGGAATAAGTACTCAGATGCATACATGACAGAACATAAACATGGACATCATGATGAAATGAAAACAGACACAGAGTACAGGAAGTGTAAGCACAGGATAAAACATGATGAAGACAAACAGACTGAAGAAATTGAACTGAGAAAATTGAGAAAGTCTTCAGTCAAAGTCTTCGAACAGATATGAACAGGCACACAACACAGTAATGAGGAAATGAAAGAGTTGACGAAATAGAACCAGTAAGCTTGGTGAAGACAATGATTTGGTAGACCAGTTCCAATTGCTGTGTCAGTTGTACGTCTGGTTGGAGCAGCTAGGTATTTAAATCCGAGGACACACAGTCCCGGACACACAGTCCTCACCGTATTCTCCTTGAGCTAAGGTCACACAGACCTCGCCCAATCACTCGTGGTAAGTCTTCAGGTGACTTCCAAACCTTCACAAACTCGGTAACTCGGCGATCCACAATTTCCTCTTGGATGCTCTAGACCATGACGCCTAACCGTCTGGAAGAAGCACAGTCTTCAAAGGTAACAAGCGTCGGATCTACGCAAGATCAATCTCTTCAGTGATGCTCAATCACTTTGGGTTTGTAGGTGTTTGGGTTTGGGTTTTCCTCACTTGATGATTTTCGCTCAAAGTCCTCGGAGGATGGGATGCTCTCAAATGACAAGTGTCAGTTTCTCTTGGAGCAACCAACCAGCTAGTGGTTGTAGGGGGCGGCTATTTATAGCCTAGGGAGCAGCCCGACATGATAAGACATAAATGCCCTTCAATGATATGACCGTTAGGTGGGTAGATATTTTGGGACAGCTGGCGCGTAGCACAGCAACGGTCGGAATTTTGAGTATCAAATACCTCAGGGCTATCATGTTCCTCACTGTGTAGGCAATCCGCACTGGCGAATTCCTAACTCCTCAGTCAGAACAAATTCCTCAGAGACCAGAAGAACTTCGTCTCTGTCACTGAAGAATATGACTGAACTGTATGAGATTTCCAATGGCTTCACTCGAAGGGATTGGTAGGTGTAGGATTTTGAGTTGAGCATCACATGGAAATTTTCCTTAGTATTTCCTCGACCCCTCTTTAACAGTACGGTGTTTCCTATGACTCAAGAAAGAGAAAATGAAACTACGAAAACAAAAGTCTTCACGCTTCATGTTCCTCGAATGAATACCAAGTCTTCAAGGTCACACCAATTTCTTCACTTTCAAAGTCTTCAGAAAGTCTTCAGAAATCCAAAGTCTTCAGTCGAAGAACTTCATTTTTAGGGGTCGACTTTCTCTGTAAATATCAAACTCCTCATAGACTTATAGACCTGTGTACACTCACAAACACATTAGTCCCTTAACCTATAAGTCTTCAATACAGCAAAATCACTAAGGGGCACTAGATGCACTTACAATCTCCCCCTTTTTGGTGATTGATGACAATATAGGTTAAGTTTTCAACGGGGATAAACATATGATGTGTAAATACTGATATTGAGGAATTTGATTGCAAGATATAGAAGAACTCCCCCTGAAGATGTGCATAGTGAGGAATTTGCTTTTGAAGCAATGCACACTTGAAGAGTAGAATCATGGAGATCTCCCCCTATATCTTGTAATTCATACACGCATTTGACATATAACATGAAGAATTTGAAATGCATGATGAAATATGGTGACTGATGTAATTCAGCATGCGTGAATTAACATTAACGAGGAATAAGCATGCAGAAAACCTCAGCAAAAGTATCAGACCACCATAGGGTTTAAGTTTACAACTCGATTGAATAAAGTCTCAGAAGAACGAGAGTTGTAACTTAGCAAGAAAACGCCCATATAGATAGACCCGCTTGAAGACTAACTCAAATTTCTCCCCCTTTGTCATCGAATGACCAAAAGGATCGAAAAAGTGAGGACTAACGCCCCTGAAGAATATCAAGATGATGGAGGAGCGCCAGCGTTGTTGGGATCGTTTGTTGTTGTAGGGCCTGCCGCATTGTCGTCCAAGTCTTCATGCTCATCGGTTTCGCGTGATGAAGAATATGAGCTGGCCACCAAAGAAGGAACCTTGACCTTCTTGAATTTCTTCGGTGGAGGAGCAGACCAGTCAAAATCCTCCCGGAGACCCATTTGCTTCAGATCTTCTTCACCATATAGATGTGACAGAATAACCCAGGTGCGACCGAAGACTTCATGGAGGTAGAAATGGTTTTTCTTCACTGCATTATGTGTAGCAGTCATGTTGTGAATAATAGAACCAAACTGATGCTTAACCCATTTGTGGTTTCGATCCACCTTCTGGTGAAGACTAAGAAGAAGCTCACGGTCAGTCATCACCCTGGGAGCAGTGGCTTGAGGATTTGGCTTTGATGCATGAGCGGCAGAATCATGAGTGGCAGAGTCATCATTGGTAGAATAAGATGCAGCTTTGCGAAACTGACCATCCAATGGACGAATGCCTTCATCAATAATAGCAGGTGCCTTGCCCTTGTCATCAGTTGAGGAATTTGTTCGCTTGAGGACTTCAATTGGGGGCAAGTAGCTGAGGTGATTCTGAAAATCAGCCTTGTAGTTGAGTGAAGACCTTATTTTGAGGAATCTCATAATCCAAGGTGCGTAAGGCTTCAACTCGAATGGAGAGAGTGCAACATTTTCCAGAGTCCTCATGAAGAAATCATGATAATTGACAGGAATGCCATGCATGATGCCAACGATTTCCTCATCAGATGAGTCGTGGCCTTTGATAGGACTCAAAGTCTTCGTCAGAATGCGATAGACTGTTCTTGGTACATACAACAATTCCTTCACGAGGAATTTGGTCCTTGGGGCTTGACCGGGCTTCAGAGGCTTCATTAGCACTTGCATGTAATGAGCAGTGAGTTCAGGCTCTTGGTACAAACAACGAGCACCTTCAAGGGGAGGACTGATTGGCAGGGCATGAAGTAATTCAGAGGCCGGTGCTTTGTAATGAGTATTTTCGGTCATCCAATCCAATACCCAAGTGTTGATATCGTCAGCATCACCTGTGACATGCAGCGTTGCGTAGAACTGAAGAATAAGCTCTTCGTTCCAATCAACAATGTCAGAGCAAAAGTTGAGCAGTCCTGCATCATGAAGCACACTGAGGACTGGAGAGAAGCAAGGCAGTGATTCCATATCCATGTAAGGAATATGCTCGTGGTCGAAGACTTTGTCTTTGTTGAAAAGCAGTGAAGAATAGAAATTGGCCTGGCTGGCAGTCCAGAAACGCTTCCTTCTAAGACGAGCAGAGTCATATGGGTTGAAGTTGGTGAAGAAGCCATGCTCGCCGAAGAAGTCATCAGCCTTGAATTTTTGCTTCTTCGAGAAGGGATCCTTTGGCTTAGGCTGAGGAGTATCGGTCAATTGCATCACCACCTCAGGACTCGCAATCTCAGGATCCACCGGCTGAGGAATTTCAGTTTCAGTGGCAGCCTGGGTCTTCAATTCTTCATTAACATTTTCTTCAGCACTAGTGGCTGGAATTTCTTCATGGACAGACGGTGTAGCATGAGGTTCTTCAGATCCCATTTGTACTTCAATTTTCACAGGGGACTGAGGAATTTGTTGCAGAGGTGTGAACAGAGGAGAGTTGGGGTGCTGACTTTCCCAAAAGTCATCATTCAGCACTGGTGTTGTACATCCAATGTCCACATCTTCTTCTTCACTCTTTTCCTCAACGTCGGCCTCTTCAGCAGTGAACTGAGGCATGGGCGATAAGACTATTGGGGTTGAAGGGATTGCATCCGCTTCAATTTCTTCATCCAACTGCTCTGACGAAGCAGCAGAAGGAATCTCTCCATCCGATTCACTTGGAATCACATATTCTTCATCAAAAGGAACAAGGTCCTTTGATGGCATGGATGAGACCGGAATAGCATCAATTGGATTCTCAAAAGAGCTAGTCAATGGCTTCATCTTCTTTGGAGCTGAAGAATCTGATGAAGTTGATGCTTTCCTTTTCTTCACAGCTGCATGCTCTGCAGCCTTGGTTTTCTTCACATCTAATGCAGACGGAAGAATCAGAGGAATTTGGTTCATTTACTTCAGGCACAGCGGCAAAAGCTTCAGCTGGCTTGACAGTTTCTTCAGGCGCAACAGTAGTGGTTGCCCTAGCAATTTCTTCAGCGACTAGAATGCAGTCATCAGCCCTGACACTAGCAGTTTCTTCAGCAGCCTGACTGTCATCAGCGGTGCTGGCATGCTCTTTAGTAGGCTGAGCAGATGCCTCAGCCTAAGGAATTTCTTGTTGCGATGGGGCTGCAACATTGGAAGTGAACTTCTCAGTTAAATTCACAAACCTGACTTTGGCTCCAAGCCAGTTAGCGCGGTATACATCAAATTCATCACTGAGTTTCTTGATCTCAGATTGAATAGTGACAAGTTCTTCAATTGTCATAGAGACAACGTTTTTCTTCAGGAAGCGCTCCTTCTTGTACTGCGCTTTCTTCAACTGCCTGGCCTTTTCAAATTTCCATTTTTCTTCCTGAATAAAGGCAGTCAGCATGTGACTTTGGCCAGGAGTCAACTTTAAATCAGGCATAGGAGTGTTGGGGTCCTTGTGCCAAAGATCAATGTAATCAAGGATCAATTTTGGATCCAAAAGTAGAGGCACATTTGTGCCTTTGGCTCTAGCGGCCTTGAGCTGCCTGTCTCTGATGAATTCAGCAAGTTCTTCATCATCAGCTTCATCTTCATCAGACGGCACTTGAAAGGCGACCTGCTTCTTGTGAGGACTTGGTCGAGAGCCTCGTCCAGCAGTGGCCTTTTTCTTCAGCAGAGAGGGGCCAGTTGATGAATTTTGTGGAGCTGAAGAACTAACAGAAGCTCCTGAGGCAATAGATATGCCTGTTGTCCTTTGACACGTGGCGAGATGTACATGTGTTGAGGATTTTGTCGGAGGAGCTGAGGACTTTGGCGGAGGAGCTGAGGACTTTGGAGGAGCTGGAGCAGCTTGAGGAGTTGGCCGTGAGGGCATTGAAGAATCTGGCCGTGAGGGCATTGCTGAGGAACTTGGCTGTGAGGGCATTTGGGGTGAAGCACTTGGCTTATGAGAAGGCTTCTTTGCCATGGCCTTCTTTGGCTTGCTTGCAGAGGCCTCAGCAGTGGTAGCAGCAGCAGCAGAATCTTCATTAATTTTCCTCACTGCTTCCTTAGCCATTTTGGCTAGCATGGCCTGGCGCTTGGCCCATTCATCAGGATAGTCCTCACCATGCTTGAGGCTGGTGGGATCAACTTCTTGGCCAGGTGCCAATGGAGGTCTTGGGCATGGAGGATTTAGAGCGAATTTCTTCATATACTTGGGAGTAACATACTTGTACTCCCTCCATTCCCGTGCCCATCTCCTCTCTATCCTTTGTATGCGCACCTTGCGCTGATTTTTGTCCTCCTTGCCAAACTTGGCCTCATCAGGAGTGCAATAATCCTTCTATATGTCATCAGGGATCTCGAAAGCAGTATTGACCTCAGGCCTCTTTCCTCCCTTCTGTGGCTTCTTACCGTCAGCCATTTTCTTCAGCTGAGGAATATGAACAACAGAATTTTCTGAAGAGGTGTGCAACTTTTCTTCGAGGAACACTGCAAATGAGTTAAGTTGATGAGAACCTAGTGATTCAGCAGTGGACATGAGTACCTGTGAATAGAGTATAGTTGCGAGGAATATGGAGAGGTCATATGCGTTCCCAGAAGTTTTTCAAAAAGAACAAGTTCGAGGAATTTGACCAGATGAGTCTTGAAGAATTTCACTAAGCGTTCTTTGTCTTAGGTTCCAGAGTTGTACAGATCGAAAATCCACACAATTGAGGAATCTTGAAGAAAAATGTTGCTTAGAGAAAAGGATCCAGAATAGATGACATGTGAGGTGTTTAGTGTGTGAAGATTTGAAGTGTAAACACCTTTTGAAGATTTTGTAGAAAACATTTGAATCAAAGAGGGCAGTAAAAGTAACGTTTAATTACCCTTGAAGAAGAACACGATGAACTGGGAAGTGTAGATGTGAAGCTCGTCAGTTCAGATCTTCCACGCCCTAACTTGGCTCAGGAAGACAGCTACGGCGGCGGCGGAGTGAAGAAATCCGCAGCCGGCGCGAGTACGATGGCGACGAGGTCGAGGCAGTGAAGCTCTTCCTCACCGGCGATGATGGAAGTAGCGGCGGTGCTAGGGTTTGAGAAGCTCGAGCAGGAGAGAGGTCGAGCGGAGTAAAAACAAAGTGAGGAAGGGGAGGGGTATTTCTAGCCGAAGTGAAAAACCACTCGTCCGAAGAAATTGGACGAACGTGCCCCTGACCCTTCTCATTTGCTTGACATGTGTCACCCACGTACTGAGAGGTGGCGATCGTGTGAGATCGTGGGTGAGTAGATAAGTATTATCGTGGGATGTGGAACGGTTTGAGCGGCAAGGGCCGAAAATTCAGATAAGATAAGTTTTAAAGTTCCATTCGCAAATTCTTCAGCTGACAAGGACACAGTGAAGATTTTGAACGAGTTTCAAATAGAATGCACATGAAGAATTTGTGAATAGACTGGGTTGAGTTTAGCATAGAGGGGGAAGGGTCCGATCACATTCACTTAGTAGAAAAGGCAACTTGAAGAAATAGCAATAAGTGAATGATGTAGAGGACATAAAACTCACACACACACACACAGATATATATATACATATATATATATACAATATATATATATATATATATAGCCAATGAAGAAAAATGACAGAAAGAGTGAAGACAATGCAAAGTTGAAAATGAACAACTGAGGAATTTCAAAATGAGGAAAAACTCAAATTGAAGATTTTCAACTTTTGGTGGTGGCGTGACCCACCGTGTAAGAATGATGATTTTAGACACCGCGTACAATTATCGTAGGGCTCTGAGAATCAAATTCTTCGTTAATTTCTTCACACTTAGAGTGTTAATCTTCATTGATTGAAGAAAAACGTTTCTTCATGTGTTGCACATCTAAGTCATCAATTTTGCAGAAGAGTTAGGATGTGTGTCCTTTTCAAAAAACATTCGAAGATTCTAAGATATTTGTGAAGATGTCGGCTAGCTGTTCTTCAGTCTTCACATGCTCAATAGAAATGTCGCCCTTCAACACATGATCATGAAGAAAATGATGACGAATCTGAATGTGCTTTGTCTTCGAGTGCTGAACTGGGTTATGAGCAATCTTGATGGCACTCTCATTGTCACAGTAGAGAGGCACATTCTTCACGTTGACGCCGTAGTCCTTGAGAGTTTGCTTCATCCATAGCAGTTGAGCACAGCAAGAACCAGCAGCAATGTACTCAACTTCAGCAGTAGACAGTGATACGCAGTTCTGTTTCTTCGAGGACCAACAGACCAAAAATCGTCCGAGGAAATGGCATGTGCCTGATGTTGACTTGCGGTCCACGCGATCACCAACATAGTCAGAGTCTGATTATCCAATGAGATCAAAAGCCGAGCCCTTGGGGTACCATAATCCAAATGTTGGTGTGTGAGCTAGATATCGAAGAATATGCTTCACAGCCTTATGGTGTGATTCCTTCGGTGTAGCTTGAAATCGGGCACACATGCAAACACTAAGCATAATATCTGGCCTAGATGCACATAAGTACAATAATGAACCAATCATGGAGCGGTATACCTTTTGATCGAAGTCAATACCATTTTCATTAGTGCATAGATGGCCATTGGTGGGCATAGGAATTTTGACCCCTTTGCAATCTTGCATGCCGAATTTCCTCAGTACATCCTTGAGGTATTTCTCCTGAGAGATGAATATGCCATTGCGCTGTTAACGAATTTGAAGACCTAAGAAGAATTTCAATTCTCCCATCATAGACATCTCATATTTCTCCCTCATCATATAACCAAATTCGTCAGTGTAACGTTGGTCAGTACAGCCAAAGATAATATCATCAACATATATTTGGCACACAAACAATTCACCATCATAAGATTTAGTGAAAAGAGTAGGGTCAAGTGAACCGGGTTTGAAGCCTTTCTTCATGAGGAATTCCTTCAAAGTATCATACCACGCCCGAGGGGCCTGCTTGAGGCCATAGAGGGCCTTATTGAGTCTGAAGACTTTGTCGGGATGCTTTGGATCTTCAAAACCTGGGGGTTGAGCAACATATACTTCTTCCTCAAGCTTACCGTTGAGGAATGCACTTTTCACATCCATTTGATATAAGGTGATATCATGATGGTTAGCATAAGCAAGTAATATGCGAATAGCCTCAAGTCTAGCAATAGGTGCAAAAGTTTCATCGAAATCAATTCCTTCAACCTGTGTGTAGCCTTGAGCTACAAGCCGTGCCTTATTCCTCACCACAAGGCCATTTTCATCTTGCTTGTTGCGGTAGATCCACTTTGTGCCAATGATATTGTGCTTGCGAGGATCTGGACGTTTGACCAGTTCCCAGACGTTGTTGAGCTCGAACTGATGTAATTCTTCTTGCATAGCTTGAATCCACTCAGGCTCCAGAAATGCTTCATCTACCTTAGTGGGCTCTGTGATAGATACGAAAGCAAAGTGCCCACAAAAGTTAGGCAAATGTGAAGCTTTTGAGCGTGTGAGATGACCTGGAATGTTGATGTCGCTGATGATTTTCTCAATTTGCACTTCGTTTGCAATGCGAGGATGAGCTGGTTGTCGTTGAGGAATTTGATCAGCATTTTCTTCAGCACCATTTTCTTCAGGTGCATCAGCATGACGTTCTTCACGTTCTGGAATGATTTCTTCAACAGATTCTTCGGTAGGAATGACATCCTCAGTAGCCTTGAACTTGATAGTTTCCTCAGGTGACTGTTCATCTAACACAGAAGGTAGGTGCTCTCTTTGCGAGCCATTAGTTTCATCGAACCGCACATCTACAGTTTCAACAACTTTGTGGAGAATGTTGTTGAAGACTTTGTAGGTGTGCGAGTCCTTTCTGTAACCAAGCATAAAACCCTCATGTGCTTTCGATGCAAATTTAGAACTGTGATGAGGATCTCTAATCCAACATTTAGCACCGAAGACTTTGAAATAACTCACATTGGGTTTCTTGTCAGTGAGGAGTTCATAGGCAGTATTCTTGAAGAATTTGTGAAGATATACCCTGTTGATGATGTGGCATGCAATATCAATTGCCTCAATCCAGAAACGACGAGGCGTCTTGTATTCATCAAGCATAGTGCGAGCCATCTCAACAAGAGTCCTGTTCTTGCGTTCCACGACGCCATTCTGCTGAGGAGTATAAGGAGCAGATAACTCATGAGTAATACCAAGTTCATCAAGATAGTGATCAAGACCAGAATTCTTAAATTCAGTTCCATTGTCACTTCTGATGTGCTTAATCTTCACACCAAAGTTGGTTGAAGCCCTCGAGGAAAATCGTTTTAAGACTTCCTGCACCTCATGTTTGTAAGTGACAATATGCACCCATGTGTAACAAGAGTAATCATCAACAATAACAAATCCATATAGAGAAGCATCATTTGTAACTGCAGAATAATGATTAGGACCAAAGAGATCCATGTGAAGCAATTCAAATGGTCGAGTGGTAGTCATGATTGTCTTCGTTGGATGTTTGGCCTTGGTCATCTTTCCAGCTTCGCAGGCACCGCATAAGTGATCCTTGAGGAATTTGACATTCTCAATGCCAATGACATGATTCTTCTTCACGAGCGTGTGCAGATTCCTCATGCCTGCATGACCAAGTCGTTGATGCCATAGCCAGCCTTCTGAAGCTTTTGCAAGTAGACATACGGCTGGTTGAGGTCCTGTAGAGAAATCAACAATATACAGATCTCCTCTCCTAAAGCCTTCTAAGACTTTGGAATTGTCAGCTTCCATGATCACAACACAACGATACTTGCCAAAGACAACAACCATATCATGATCACAAAGCATTGAGACAGACATGAGGTTGTATCCTAAGGACTCGACAAGCATGGCTTTGTCCATGTGTCGATCCTTTGTGATCGCAACCTTACCTAGACCCAATACCTTGCTTTTGCCTTTGTCAGCAAAGATGATATGCTTCAGATGTGATGGAGATAAGGGAACATCCATCAATAGATTCTTGTCACCAGTCATGTGATTTGTACATCCACTATCGAGGACCCACTCAGTGGCTTTGGGTTGATCATCCTGCAGATGAATTAGTGCAGCTTATGAACTCATATACTTCATCAGTGAAGAATATGACATCAATTTCATCAGATCAATTTCATCAAGCAAAAAAACAGATAAAACAGTATGAGGACGTGAGAAATGAGGATTCATTTCTTCATGATTAGCCTGCATCCTTTCAGGCAAATTCAGGTCTCCAGCAAATTCTTCAGACGTTTAAGCACGTCTAGAGACCTGACCCTGCATAAGAGATTAGTTCCTTTTATTCACCACCCACATCTGAAGGGGTGGCAAAGAGTTCATCACTCTGCGAGCTACGAGAAAGGTGGCATAGAAGCCAGTCCACTTTGTTTCACATAAGAGGAGTTATGATAAGCATATGAATAAGCAGAGAAATTCTTCGAGGACTTATGAACATAATGGTTAGAAGAATAATGCTCATATTCATAGCCCTTAGCTCTTCCCTGCGAAACAGAAGTGTTAGCACGATGATGTTCATGTGAGGAATTTGATCCATGTGAGGAATTTGGTCCATATGAGGACTTGGATCCATATGAAGAATTTGGTCCATATGAAGAATTTGATCTGGGGTTCCTATTCTTCACAGGTGGTGTCATGATGACATTCACCTGAAGACTTTCAAGGCACCTTTTGGGAACCCATATTTTCTTCATAGGGGGACCGTTCCTGCAGTTAGTGCCAACATATCTAGCAAATACTTCACCATTCTGATTTTTGAACAGTTTATAGTTGGAGTCAAATGACTCATTAGAAGAATGAGGAGATTCACATGTAAAGCCAGATAAAGTGGATGGATCTACTGGAGGTCCCTTTGCAGCAACCCATGAGGTTTTGGGATACTGCTCAGGCTTCCAATAGGTTCCATCAGCATTGATTTTCCTCTCAAAGGCAATACCCTCTTTCCTAGGGTTCCTGTTGAGGATCTGCTTTTTAAGCACATCACAAAGAGTCTGATGTCCTTTGAGGCTTTTGTACATGCGTGTCATGTACAATTCCTTCAGCCCTGCATAATCAATGACACTAGCAATGTCCTCAGATGAGGAATTAGTGATAGCAGAGACAGGTGAAGAATTTTTAGCATTAGAAGCATTAGAACATCCAGGTGAAGAATTAGCAGAATCACGTTCAATGTTCTTCAAACATGGAGGAACAAATTCTTCCTGGGTAGCGCTGATATGTTGAGCAAGTAATGAATCACGCTCCTTCTGAAGATCTTCATAACTCACTCTTAGCTTTTCAAGATCTTGCTTTCTTTGAAGAAATTCATAAGAAAGCTTCTCATGGTCAGATAAGAGAGTGTTATGATGACTTTGAAGGTTGTCAGACTTAGACTGAAGTCTCTGAAGATTTTCAATCAAGGTTTTAGTGCGATCCATTTCTTCACCTAACATATCATCACTTTTGTCTAGCATGTTTTGAACCTTTTCAAAAGCCTTTTGTTGTTTCACAGCAATATTAGCAAGTTTAGAATAGCTAGGCTTGAGGTTTTCATCAGATTCATCCTCACTTGATTCATAGGAGGGGTATTTGAGTACCTTGGCACCCTTTGCCATGAAGCAATAGGTGGGAGCGTAGTCATCATTGCCTTCATCAGCCTTGTTGGTGAAGCCATGTTCTTCAGAGTTGAAGATGGACTTGCTGACGAATGCAGTAGCGAGAGCTAGACTCGCCACACCAGACCCGGTCTCCTCAGATGCCTCCTCTTCCTCATGTTCCTCAGATTCAGCCTCAGAGTCCATTTCCTTGCCAATGAATGCCCGAGCCTTCTTGGAGTTGCTCTTTTTGTGCGATGAATACTTTGAGGGTTTTGATGTTGAAGACTTTGAAGATTTTTTCTTCTTCTTCGCATCATCAGAACTATAATCCTTGTATTTCTTCTTCTTTGATTCCTTTTCCCACTGAGGACAATCTTGAATGTAGTGACCAGGTTTCTTGCATTTGTGGCATAGCCTCTTCTTATAGTCACTGGATGAGGAATCATTACTCCTTGAGGATTTTCCAAAGCGACCATGTCTTGAGAACTTCTGAAATTTCTTCACGAGCAGTGCTAGCTCCTGGCTCAGTTCTTCAGGATCACCAAGGCTGCTACCAGAATCTTCATCTTCAGATTCAGAGACTGCCTTGGCCTTCAGGAAACGTGATCTGCCATAGCTCGAACCATAGAGATCTCTCTTCTCAGCAAGCTGGAACTCATGAGTGTTTAGCCTCTCGAGGATATCAGCGGGATCAAGTGACTTGTAATCTCCACGTTCTTGTATCGTCAGTGCCAGAGTATCAAATGAGGAATCAAGCAATCTCAGCAAATTCTTCACCACCTCATGGTCGGTGATGTCAGTGGCACCAAGTGCTTGAAGCTCATTTGAGATGTTAGTGAGGCGATCGAAGGTTTGCTGAACATTTTCATTGTCGAGTCTCTTCAAGCGGTTGAAGAGATTGCGAAGAACGTCAACTCGAGAGTCACGTTGAGTTGAGACTCCTTCATTAACCTTGGACAACCTATCCCAGATAAGCTTAGCAGTTTCCAAAGCACTCACTCTTCCATACTGCCCTTTGCTCATATGGCCACATATGATGTTCTTCGCTTGTGAATCGAGTTGCTTGAATCCCTTCACATCAGTAGAGTTTAGAGAAGGTGAGACTGAGGGAACACCATTTTCCACAACATACCAAAGATCGTTATCAATTGCCTCAAGATGCATTCGCATCTTATTCTTCCAGTAGGGGTAGTCCGTCCCATCGAAAGTAGGACACCCAGCAGAGACCTTGATCATACATGCGGTTGACATAACTAAAACTCCAGGCGGTTAAACCAAAATCACACAGAACAAGGGAGTACCTTGCTCTGATACCAATTGAAAGTGCGTTATATCGACTAGAGGGGGGGTGAATAGGCGATTTTTATGAATTCTTCACTAAGGAATTTCAGGGTGAGGAAATTCCTAAGCGAAGAACTACTTGCAGCGGAATAAGTACTCAGATGCATACATGACGGAAGATAAACATGGACATCATGATGAAATGAAAACAGACACAGAGTACAGGAAGCGTAAGCACGGGATAAAACAGGATGAAGACAAACACACTGAAGAAATTGAACTGAGGAAATTGAGAAAGTCTTCAATCAAAGTCTTCGAACAGATATGAACAGGCACATGATACGTCTCCGTCGTATCTAGTTTTCCAAACACTTTTGCCCTTGTTTTGGACTCTAACTTGCATGATTTGAATGGAACTAACCCGGACTGACGCTGTTTTCAGCAGACTTTCCATGGTGTTATTTATGTGCAGAAACGAAAGTTCTCGGAATGACCTGAAACCTCACGAAACGTCTATTTGGAAATAATAAAAAATCCTTGCAAAAGATGAAGACCAGGGGGCCCACACCCTAGCCACGAGGGTGGGGGGCGCGCCTGCCCCCCTAGGCCGCGCCCCCTACCTCGTGGGCCCCCTGGAGCTCCTCCGACCTCAACTCCAACTCTATATATTTGCTTTCGGGGAGAAAAAATCAGAGAGAAGGATTCATCGCGTTTTATGATACGGAGCCGCCGCCAAGCCCTAAAACCTCTCGGGAGGGCTGATCCGGAGTCCGTTCGGGGCTCCGGAGAGGGGGATTCGTCGCCGTCGTCATCATCAACCATCCTCCATCACCAATTTCATGATGCTCACCGCCGTGCGTGAGTAATTCCATCGTAGGCTTGCTGGATGGTGATGGGTTGGATGAGATCTATCATGTAATCGAGTTAGTTTTGTTAGGGTTTGATCCCTAGAATCCACTATGTTCTGAGATTGATGTTGCTATGACTTTTCTATGCTTAATGCTTGTCACTAGGGCCCGAGTGCCATGATTTCAGATCTGAACCTATTATGCTTTCATGAATATATGTGAGTTCTTGATCCTATCTTGCAAGTCTATAGTCACCTACTATGTGTTACGATCCGGGAACCCCGAAGTGACAATAATCGGGACCACTCCCAGTGATGACCGTAGTTTGAGGAGTTCATGTATTCACTATGTGCTAATGCTTTGTTCCGGTACTCTATTAAAAGGAGGCCTTAATATCCCTTAGTTTCCATTAGGACCCCGCTGCCACGGGAGGGTAGGACAAAAGATGTCATGCAAGTTCTTGTCCATAAGCATGTATGACTATATTCGGAATACATGCCTACATTACATTGATGAATTGGAGCTAGTTCTGTGTCACTCTATGATATGATTGTTACATGATGAACCGCATCCGGCATAATTCTCCATCACCGATCCAATGCCTACGAGCTTTTCACATATTGTTCTTCGCTTATTTACTTTCCCGTTGTTACTGTTACAATCACTACAAAACACCAAAAATATTACTTTTGCTACCGTTACTTTTGTTACCGTTACCACTACTATCATATTAATTTGCTACTAAACACTTTGCTACAGATACTAAGTTATCCAGGTGTGGTTGAATTGACAACTCAACTGCTAATACTTGAGAATATTCTTTGGCTCCCCTTGTGTCGAATCAATAAATTTGGGTTGAATACTCTACCCTCGAAAACTGTTGCGATCCCTTATACTTGTGGGTTATCAAGACTATTTTCTGGCGCCGTTGCCGGGGAGCATAGCTCTATTCTTTGAGTCACTTGGGATTTATATCTGCTGGTCACTATGAAGAACTTGAAAGACGCTAAGACAACAATTTATCCCTCAACTACGAGGGGAGGTAAGGAACTGCCATCTAGCTCTGCACTTGATTCACCTTCTGTTTTGAGTAAGCTTGCGACACCTAAACCTGCCTCTGCTATTCGTTCTGATATGTCGCATGTTATTAATGATGCCACTTCTACTATGCATGATACTTATGATGAAACTACTTCTATGCTTGATACTACTGTGCCACTTGGTGAATTTCTGGATGAACAAATTGCTAGGGTTAGAGAGAAAGAAATTATTGAAACTGATTATATTGATGAAAGTGAGGATGAAGACTTGCCTGTTATTCCTGAGGGTTATGTTTTTGATAAAGAAGCTACTTTAGCTATTTTAGCTTGCAAAGATAGATATGAACTAAAGAGGTTATTAGCTAAATGGAAGCATCAATCTCTTAATGATAGGATGAAACCTGACCCTGCTTTTGCTACTTCACCTATCTGTGTTACTGATAAGGATTATGAATTCTCTGTTGATCCTGATATAATTACTTTGGTTGAATGTGATCTTTTCATGGCTATGAATCTGAAACTGTTGTGGCACATCTTACTAAATTAAATGGTATAGCCACCCTGTTCACTAATGATGAGAGATCTCGCTACTTCTATATCCTTAAAATATTTCCGTTCTCGTTAAAGGGTGATGGTAAGATATGGTTTAATTCTCTTGATCTTGGTTGTGTGCGTAGTCCCCAGGATATGATTTATTACTTCTCCGCTAAATATTTCCCTGCTCATAAGAAACAAGCTCCTTTGAGGGAAATATACAACTTTGTGCAAATTGAAGAAGAGAGTCTCCCACAAGCTTGGGGGAGGCTTCTCAAGTTACTTAATGCTTTGCCTGATCATCCTCTCAAGAAAAATGAAATACTTGATATCTTTTATAATGGACTAACCGATGCTTCCAGAGATTACCTGGATAGTTGTGCTAGTTCTGTTTTCAGGGAAAGAACACCGGATGAAGCTGAAATTCTATTGAATAATATGTTGACAAATGAAAATAATTGGACACTTCCTGAGCCAGCTCCTGAGCCTATTCCTAAACCAACTCCGAAGAAGAGAGGTGTTCTATTTCTCAGTCCTGAAGATATGCAAGAGGCAAAGAAATCTATGAAAGAAAAAGGTATTAAAGCTGGAGATGTTAAGAATTTACCTCCTATTGAAGAAATACATGGTCTTAATCTACCGCCTGTTGAAGAAACACATGATCTTAATCCTTCACCTATTGAAGAAACTCATGGTCTTGATAACCCGACAGAGGTAGTAAAGGTAAATTCTCTCTATAGATATGATCAAGCTGAAATCCCTTCTAGTAAAATTGCTAGCCAATGCTTGGATGAGTTTGACAACTTTATGATTAAGCAAGAAGATTTCAATGCTTATTTTGGTAGACAATTAAAACAAAATGCTTATATGATTGAACACTTGGGTGATTATATGTCTAGAGTTAAAGGTGAACTTAAACTCATTACTAAACATGCTTCTATGGTTACTACTCAAGTAGAACAAGTACTTAAAGCTCAAAATGATTTGCTCAATGAATTGAATAGTAAGAAAAATGATTATGCTGTTAGAGCGGCTACTAGAACTGGTAGAATGACTCAGGAACCTTTGTATCCTGAAGGCCACCCTAAGAGAATTGAACAAGATTCTCAGAGAAATAATATTGATGCACCTAGTCCTTCTAAAAAGAAGAAAAAGAAAAATGATAGGACTTTGCATGCTTCTAGTGAACCTATTGCTGAACCACCTGAGAATCCAAATGATATATCTATTTCTGATGCTGAGACACAATCTAGTAATGAACATGAACCTAATGAAAATGCTAATGATGATGTTCATGATGATGCTCAACCTAGTAATGATAATGATGTAGAAATTGAACCTGCTGTTGATCTTGATAACCCACAATCAAAGATTCAACGTTATGATATGAGAGACTTTGTTGCTAGGAAACATGGTAAAGAAAGAGAACCATGGGTTCAGAAACCCATGCCTTTTCCTCCCAAACCATCCAAGAAAAAGGATGATGAGGATTTTGAGTGCTTTGCTGAAATGATTAGACCTATCTTTTTGCGTATGCGATTAACTGATATGCTCAAAATGAATCCTTATGCTAAGTATATGAAAGATATTGTTACTAATAAGAGAAAGATACCGGAAGCTGAGATTTCCACCATGCTTGCTAATTATACTTTTAAGGGTGGAATACCAAAGAAGCTTCGAGATCCAGGAGTACCCACTATACCATGCTCCATTAAAAGAAACTATGTTAAAACTGCTTTATGTGATCTTGGAGCCGGTGTTAGTGTTATGCCTCTCTCTTTATACCGTAGACTTGATTTGAATAAGTTGACACCTACTGAAATATCTTTGCAAATGGCTGATAAATCAACTACTATACATGTCGGTATTTGTGAGGATGTGCCTGTTGTGGTTGCAAACGTTACTATTTTAACGGACTTTGTTATTCTTGATATTCCCGAGGACGATAGTATGTCTATTATTCTTGGAAGACCTTTTCTGAATACTGCAGGGGCTGTTATTGATTGCAACAAAGGCAATGTCACTTTTCATGTTAATGGTAATGAGCATACAGTACACTTTCCGAGGAAACAACCTCAAGTCCATAGTATCAATTCTATTGGAAAAATTCCATCGATTATATTTGGAGGTTTTGAATTTCCTCTTCCTACTGTCAAGAAGAAATATGATATTCTTATTATTGGGGATGTGCATATCCCCGTTGAGGTAACATAGTGTTATTCGAAATTTCTCCGGTTCCATGTTATTCGG
Organism: Triticum aestivum; assembly: GCF_018294505.1. NCBI lineage: Eukaryota > Viridiplantae > Streptophyta > Magnoliopsida > Poales > Poaceae > Triticum > Triticum aestivum. The sequence continues at coordinate 518,024 of NC_057805.1, forward strand.
AATGAGTTTGTTAACAAGACTTGATCAACCTTGTTAGTGGATTCCTTTTGATGAGCATGAGATGGATGAAACTAGAAGGCACAACCTTCTGTACCCTCTTTCTACTTTCTATTATTTAGTTGAAATAAAGTAAAACTAGTATTTTTTCTGTCTGTTTTCTGATTTATCCGTGCAATATAAAAATACCCCAAAAATAAAAGTTCTCCAAATGCCCTGAAAATGGAATATGATTTTTTCTGGAATATTTGAGAATATCTGGCACTGAGAACACAACAGGAGGGATAAGCACCTGGCCACGAGGGTGGAGGGCGCGCCCTACCCCCTGGGCGCGCCCCCTGCCTCGTGGGCCCATGGTGGCCCCCCTCCACTTATTCCTGCACCCACACACTTCTTCTTCCTCCCACAAACACCAATATCCAGCTCAAGCACTAGTTCTAGCTCATTTTGCTGCGATTTTCGATCTCCTTGCTCAAAGCACCTCTCACAAAACTGCTTGGGGAGATTGTTCCTTGGTATGTGACTCCTCCATTGATCCAATTAGTTTTTGTTCTAGTGCTTTATTCATTGCAAATTTGTGCTGCCTAGGTGACCATGTTCTTGAGCTTGCATGTCAAATTTATATGATTCCAAGTATTTTTAATGCGTGATATAGGCTCTAGGCACTTGTAAGAGTAGTTGCTATCAATTTTGTTGAGTTTGGTTTACTTTTGTTTGAAGTTACTAAAAATTTCAGAAATTTTTCAGAGGAAGAAATATGCTTAGGAAATGTTCCAAGGTGGTTCTTCAAGGAAGCAAGGACCCAGGCTTGCAATGCGTGATGCTGACGATGCGCCACCAAGGGACGCTCCAGTGCGGCCTTGTGAGTGGCCTTCAGAAAACTTTATGGATCGAGCGGGAATCAAGGAAGAATTTAACGCATATTTGCGTAACGCTGATCTTGTGAGCTTCGAGGCAGAGAAGTGCAGCCAATACCATCAACTCACTAGTTCATTTGTGAGGAGGTTTGAATTTTCATCTTCACGTAATTCTCCAACTGTCCTGTTTGATCTTTATGAAAAATCTTATACTATGGACTTAGAGGATTTTACTACTGCTTGCAAACTTCCACAATGGGGTAGTGCTAGTGAACCCCGCAAATCTTGCTAGTATAACTGTGGGGGAATCTAGAGATATAGCACAAGCTACCATAGGGAGCATTCATTTTCCCGCTATACATTATTTTGCTCTCTTCATAGGTAGGTGCATAAATGGTAAAGATGGAGCATGTCATATGTGTGTCCCTGACCTTAGTATTCTTAGGAGTGCTGTGTTAGGAGACAAATCTTATAATTTGGGAGCCATTGTTGCACGTAGGTTGCATCATAATAGATTTAATGGAGATCTCTTTGGAGGAATTTATGCAACCCGCTTAGCTGATTTTCTTGATGTGGACGTTCGTAAGGATGATATTGAGTTGCCTCCTACTTATTTAGACTATAATTCTATGGTCTACCACCAGTTTGTCGAGAGGAATGAATCACCTCTCCGATATCGCTTAATCTTTGACAGACGCCATGTTGTCCGTATTACTCTCCCTGCTCCTGCCTTCTTTGATTATCAGGCAAAAGGAAGATATGTTATTACCAGAGAGGAGGCAGATGAGTACGAGAGGAGGGCGGAGGCAGCTCGCCGCCACGCTGCAGCTTAGGAGGCGATAGCCTCTGCATCTCAGTACGACCCCAGTTACACCTACGGATATCCGCCAGGTCATCCTTGGCAATAAACCAACTTAGGCCAAAAGCCTAAGCTTGGGGGAGTATCTATTTCCCACCGATATTACATTTATGTTCACACACTCATTGCTAGATGTCGGTGCTCATACTCTTTCACTGTAATATCCATGCTAGTTTATTTTCTTTTTCTTGCTTTCTTCTTGTGTGTTTAATAAACCTTAAGAAAAACCAAAAAATTTATTAGTAGTAGCTTTTAGTTAGTTTACTTTTCTTGCTGTAGTAGTAATAATTAAAAAGAAAACCCCAAAATATTTCCCGTTCTTCTTTTGCTTGTTGGGAGCTTTCCCGTGTAAATAGTTTTATTTCTTTTCTTTTCTTTGGGGGTCGATAGGAGAAGACCATGATTAAATTGTTGAAGTGGCTCTTATATGCATCATTGTTGATTTAACCAAGAGCCCATATTGCCTTGTCTTCTCCTGTTTATTGAATGCTCGCAGATTCCAGCTTAATCCAATGCACGTGCACTCTTATTATTTTCACATCGTTCGGTCGTGCAAGTGAAAGGCAATTATGACGATATATGATGGACTAACTGAGATGAGAAAAGCTGGTATGAACTCGACCTCTCTTGTTTTTGTAAATATGATGAGTTCATCGTTCCTGATTCATCTTATTATGAATAAACATGTTTGCAATGACAATTAGAGATCATAGTTGCTTGTGCCATGCTTGATTAGCTATGAGTTATAATGGTTTACCTTGCGTGCCAACATGCTATTAAAATGGTTGTGATGTGGTATAGTGGGGTGGTATCCTCATTTGAATGATTTAAGTGACTCGACTTGGCACATGTTCACACATGTAGTTGAAACAAAATCAACACAGCCTTCACGATATTTATGTTCATGGTGGATTGTATCCTACTCACGCTTGCATCCAATGTTTATTAATTTTAATGCATGTTCATGACTGTTGTCGCTCTCTAGTTGGTCTCTTCCCAGTCTTTTGCTAGCCTTCACTTGTACTAAGCGGGAATACTGCTTGTGCATTCAATCCCTTAAACCCCAAAGTTATTCCATATGAGTCCACTATACCTTCCTATATGCGGTATCTACCTGCCGTTCCGAGTAAATTTGTATGTGCCAAACTCTAAACCTTCAAATAAACATTCTGTTTTGTATGCTCGAATAGCTCATGTATCAACTAGGGCTGCCCTTATCTTCCATGCTAGGCGGGTTATTCTCAAGAGGAGTGGACTCCGCTCCTCACTCACGAGAAAATGGCTGGTCACCGGGATGCCCAGTCCCATGCTTTATGCAAACTAAATCAAAATAATTGCAAACAAAACTCCCCCTGGGACTGTTGCTTGTTGGAGGCACTCGTTGTTTCAAGAAAGCCATGGATTGATGCTTGTTGGTGGAGGGGGAGTATAAACTTTACCATTCTGTTTGGGAACCGTGTGTGTAGCATGGAAGACATCGCCATCTCTTGGTTTTTATGTTGACAATGAAAGTATGCTGCTCAAAATATTATTTATCTCTATTTCAAAACTGAGCTCTGGCACCTCTACAAATCCCTGCTTCCCTCTGCGAAGGGCCTATCTATTTACTTTTATGTTGAGTCATCACCCTCTTATTAAAAAACACTAGCTGGAGAGCGCAGCTGTCATTTGCATTCACTACTATTAATTTATATTGGGTATGACTATGATTGGATCTCTTTTACCATGAATTACAATGTCTAGTCAGTCCTTGATCTTTAAAGGTGCTCTGCATTTATGTTTTGCGGTCTCAGAAAGGGCTAGCGAGATACCATCTTGTTATATCATATTATGATTGTTTTGAGAAAGTGTTGTCATCCGAGATTTATTATTATGACTTGCTAGTTGATTATGCCATTGATATGAGTAAACATGAGACCTAAGAGTCATTGTGAATGTGGTTATTCATAATCTTTGCTGAAAACTTGAATGCTGGCTTTACATATTTACAACAACAAGAGCAAACAGAGTTTGTAAAAGTTTTTCTTTATCACTTTCAGTTTGTCAACTGAATTGCTTGAGGACAAGCAAATGTTTAAGCTTGGGGGAGTTGATACGTCTCCGTCGTATCTACTTTTCCAAACACTTTTGCCCTTGTTTTGGACTCTAACTTGCATGATTTGAATGGAACTAACCCGGACTGACGCTGTTTTCAGCAGACTTTCCATGGTGTTATTTATGTGCAGAAACAAAAGTTCTCGGAATGACCTGAAACTTCACGGAACGTCTATTTGGAAATAATAAAAAATCCTTGCAAAAGATGAAGACCAGGGGGCCCACACCCTAGCCACGAGGGTGGGGGGCGCGCCCCCTACCTCGTGGGCCCCCTGGAGCTCCTCCGACCTCAACTCCAACTCTATATATTTGCTTTCGGGGAGAAAAAAATCAGAAAGAAGGATTCATCACGTTTTACGATATGGAGCCACCGCCAAGCCCTAAAACCTCTCGGGAGGGCTGATCTGGAGTCCGTTTGGGGCTCCGGAGAGGGGGATTCGTCGCCGTCATCATCATCAACCATCCTCCATCACCATTTTTATGATGCTCACCGCCGTGCGTGAGTAATTCCATCGTAGGCTTGCTAGACGGTGATGGGTTGGATGAGATCTATCATGTAATCGAGTTAGTTTTGTTAGGGTTTGATCCCTAGTATCCACTATGTTCTGAGATTGATGTTGCTATGCCTTTGCTATGCTTAATGCTTGTCACTAGGGCCCGAGTGCCATGATTTCAGATCTGAACCTATTATGTTTTCATGAATATATGTGAGTTCTTGATCCTATTTTGCAAGTCTATAGTCACCTACTATGTGTTATGATCCGGCAACCCCGAAGTGACAATAATCGGGACCACTCCCAGTGATGACCGTAGTTTGAGGAGTTCATGTATTCACTATGTGCTAATGCTTTGTTCCAGTACTCTATTAAAAGGAGGCCTTAATATCACTTAGTTTCCATTAGGACCCCGCTGCCACGGGAGGGTAGGACAAAAGATGTCATGCAAGTTCTTTTCCATAAGCACGTATGACTATATTCGGAATACATGCCTACATTACATTGATGAATTGGAGCTAGTTCTGTGTCACCCTATGATATGATTGTTACATGATGAACCGCATCTGGCATAATTCTCCATCACCGTTCCAATGCCTACGAGCTTTTCACATATTGTTCTTCGCTTATTTACTTTCCCGTTGTTACTGTTACAATCACTACAAAACACCAAAAATATTACTTTTGCTACCGTTACTTTTGTTACCGTTACCACTACTATCATATTACTTTGCTACTAAACACTTTGTTGCAGATACTAAGTTATCCAGGTGTGGTTGAATTGACAACTCAACTGCTAATACTTGAGAATATTCTTTGGCTCCCCTTGTGTCGAATCAATAAATTTGGCTTGAATACTCTACCCTCGAAAACTGTTGCGATCCCCTATACTTGTGGGTTATCAGCACACAACACAGTAATGAGGAAATGAAAGAGTTGAGGAAATAGAACCAGTAAGCTTGGTGAAGACAATGAGTTGGTAGACCAGTTCCAACTGCTATGTCAGTTGTACGTCTGGTTGGAGCGGCTAGGTATTTAAATCTGAGGACACACAGTCCCGGACACACAGTCCTCACCGTATTCTCCTTGAGCTAAGGTCACACAGACCTCGCCCAATCACTCGTGGTAAGTCTTCAGGTGACTTCCAAACCTTCACAAACTCGGTAACTCGGCGATCCACAATTTCCTCTTGGATGCTCTAGACCATGACGCCTAACCGTCTGGAAGAAGCACAGTCTTCAAAGGTAACAAGCGTCGGATCTACGCAAGATCAATCTCTTCAGTGATGCTCAATCACTTTGGGTTTGTAGGTGTTTGGGTTTGGGTTTTCCTCACTTGATGATTTTGGCTCAAAGTCCTTGGAGGATGGGATGCTCTCAAATGACAAGTGTCAGTTTCTCTTGGAGCAGCCAACCAGCTAGTGGTTGTAGGGGGCGGCTATTTATAGCCTAGGGAGCAGCCCGACATGATAAGACATAAATGCCCTTCAATGATATGACCGTTAGGTGGGTAGATATTTTGGGACAGCTGGCGCGTAGCACAGCAACGGTCGGAATTTTGAGTGTCAAATACCTCAGGGCTATCATGTTCCTCACTGTGTAGGCAATCCGCACTGGCGAATTCCTAACTCCTCAGTCAGAACAAATTCCTCAGAGACCAGAAGAACTTTGTCTCTGTCACTGAAGAATATGACTGAACTGTATGAGATTTCCAATGGCTTCACTCGAAGGGATTGGTAGGTGTAGGATTTTGAGTTGAGCATCACATGGAAATTTTTCCTTAGTATTTCCTCGACCCCCTTTAACAGTATGGTGTTTCCTATGACTCGAGAAAGAGAAAATGAAACTACGAAAACAAAAGTCTTCACGCTTCATGTTCCTCGAATGAATACCAAGTCTTCAAGGTCACACTATTTTCTTCACTTTCAAAGTCTTCAGAAAGTCTTCAGAAATCCAAAGTCTTTAGTCAAAGAACTTTATTTTTAGGGGTTGACTTTCTCTGTAAATATCAAACTCCTCATAGACTTATAGACCTGTGTACACTCACAAACACATTAGTCCCTTAACCTATAAGTCTTCAATACACCAAAATCACTAAGGGGCACTAGATGCACTTATAGACTGTTTGTGCAGGTATTCGGTGACTTCTGCGTTGTCTCCTACTGAATTGATACCTTGGTTCTCAAACTGAGGGAAATACTTATCTCTACTTTGCTGCATCACCCTTTCCTCTTCAAGGGAAAAACCAACGCAAGCTCAAGAAGTAGCAACTTGCTACAAAATCATTGCTTTTACTGTTACCATTACTATTGCTGTTGTTACTACTATCAAAACTATTGTACTACTTTGCTTCTGATCACCATGCTGCAGATAATTAATCTCCAGGTGTGGTTGAATTGACAACTCAGCTGCTAATACTTGCAAATATTCCTTGGCTCCCCTTGTGCCGAACCAATAAATTTGGGTTGAATACTCTACCCTCGAAAATTGTTGCAATGCCCTATACTTGTGGGTTATTACCTCTTCTCACCGGCAAGTTTGAAATCATAGCTGAGTTCTTTGATTGCCCAATAAGCTTTATGTTCTAGTTCAAGAGGTAAGTGACATGCTTTTCCATAAACCATTTTATACGGAGACACACCCATAGGGTTTTTATAAGCAGATCTATAAGCCCATAATGCATCATCAAGTTTCTTGTACCAATTCTTCCCAGATCTATTAAGGGATATTTAAATTAGTGCCCCTGGTTCCTTAGTTGTGCTCACTTTTCCCCACGCTCCAAACTTTTGCTCACTTTTCCCCTCTTCCTTAGCTGAAACTCTCACAAATGCTCATAGCGGGCGTTTGCCGTCTTGACCGTCCATTGCTGACGATTGGGGCCGAGTCTTCGTCTGACTGTTGCTTGCTGACGGGTGGGACCGCAAGGAGACACGTATTGGGCAGCTTGTCTGAATCTGAAACAAATCTAGACAGGCCGCACTGCACCGCGCCGCCCCTCCCCCTCCGCCGGCGTCGTGCCGCGTCCACCGCAGTTGTTTCCTCCACCCTATGCCCCTATTCAGTTCGTCGGCGATGCCGCGTCTCCGCCAGATATAGCCCACCTCCCCACCTGGGATTACATAGCGATGTTGAGTGAGGACGGCCGGAATGCAGTCGACCGTGGAGAGGATTGGGTGGAATCTGCGGCAGATAATTCATGGATTAAACCTGGGTAAGCATTGTTTCCTCTCGAATTGACGTTCTAAGTTGTATTGTAGGCCGTATTTGACTTCTGTTTGCTTGAATCATTTGAATTTGTGCTCGATTTTACCCGGCTAACTGAAGCCTTTGTTTCCTTCAACAAAATAGGATTGATCCCGCGCTGGCTTTCCGGCTAGCGATTAGAATGGAAACTAGTGTGCTGCGTGGTACTAAACCGCATTTGATTTCATCATTTTTCTATCCCAAAGTGGTAGAAACCAGCATATCTTTCAAAGATTTGCGAGCTGAGCTCCGAAACACCTATCCCTGGAGTGATGCCGATGCTGTTGAACTGAATTACTTCAGCAGTGACGAGCAAAGATTTCTCCCACTAACTTGCGACAATCATATGCCGTTGCTTTTTGCTGGGATTGCTGGCTGCCGATTTGGTAAACTCCAAATCGATGTGCTTCAGCCACGCGCAGAACGGGCGAAGGGGAAGGGAGTTCAGACATCATCTGTCTGTGCTAATAGCCAGCACCCCGCACTCCTTGTAGGTCGACACCAAGTAAAGCAAGTGGTTCATGGAGCCAGAACATGCCTGCTGCCAATTCTGGTTCCGATTCAGTTGCTGCTTCTCGTGTACCTTCTACAGTTGGTGTAGAAGAAGATGCAGAACCTGACGAGGCAGTGCCTACAAATGAAGATGAAGACGAGATGATGTTTCCTGAACTGGTCGATGTAGCCAGTCAGCAAGCAATGGATGACGAATATATGGGGAGCCCAACAGCCAAGCTAGGTTTGATGACACTGACGATGAAGAGAAGGTGGAGAACATGGACAGCTTAATCGAGGATGAATACGATGGTGATGACATGCCAACAATTGAGTGGAACAGCGAAAAACCTGAGCTTAGTGTAGGTACCATTTTCCAAACAATGGTGGACTGTCGGAATGCAGTGACAACATGGTGCATTATATCTGAAAACACCTATAAGATTAAAAGGAGTGAGCCAGCAAGGTTCACAGTATTTTGTCCATATCCTAGGTGTAGGTGGAAGTTGCATGCATCTTGTATGATCAAGAGCAAATATATTCAGGTAATCCAAGTTCAGTTAGTAATTTAGTTTCAGATCGTTGAGTAAGGTTTCTTAACTGCTTTTTACCCTTTTATTTTGTTTCAGATAAAGAAAAACCCACACAAGCACACATGTCCACCTGGAGGGGGAGGGGGGAAGGCCAAAACCAAGCTAGCAAAAACTAGGTGGGTGGCAGATGCTATATTGGATTGGCTGAGAGAAGAACCTGGACTTGGTCCAACAGCACTCCATGGGAAGCTTTTTGAGAAGTACAAGATAGAAATTCCTTACATGAGAATTTTCAATGCTAGGGAAAAGGCTCTTGACAGAATTAATGGTCAATGGAATGACAGTTTTCAGCTGCTTTACACTTTCAAAGCTGAAGTGGAGATGGCAAGTCCAGGGAGTGTTGTAGAGATTGACAAGCATACAGCTCCATTCAAAATAAAAGGGAAGTCATTTCAGAAGGAGTGCTTCAGAAGGGCTTTTGTTTGTTTCAAGGCTTGCTGGCAGGGGTTTCTAGATGGTTGCAGGCCCTATTTGGCTGTAGATGCTACACATTTGACTGGAAGATGGAGAGGACAACTAGTAGCAGCTTCTGCAGTTGATGGACACAACTGGCTATTCCCAGTTGCATTTGGTGTGGTGGAGGCAGAGTCTGAGGAAAGTTGGGTCTGGTTTCTGCAGCAGTTGTGCAACATTATAGGCACACCCCCAGGTTTAGCTATACACACAGATGCTTGCAAGGGTTTAGAGAGTGCAGTGGAAATTGTATTCCCTGGAGTGGAGCATAGGGAATGTATGCGACACCTAGCGCATAATTTCAAAAAGAAGTTCAAAGGTAAAGTTTATGATGAGAACTTATGGCCAGCATCGTACACATGCAGCAAAAGGAAGCATGAACACCATTTGAGAGTGTTGTATGCTCAAAATCCTCTTGTGAAGGAGTACATGGATGCACATCATGGTAAGGTGTGGTCAAGAAGCCAATTCAACGAAATCTGCAAAGTAGATTATGTGACCAGTAACCTTGCAGAATGCTTCAATTCAAAGTTCAAGTCAGTGAAAGGGCTCTTGTTGTGGCAAGCATTTGACAAGATGAGGCAAATGATCATGATAAAGATGGCTCTTCGCAAAAGAATTGCAGAAACACAATATGTTGGTCATCAAATGCTCCCATCACTGATTAAGGCATTGCACTTGAAGGCAAGAGGACTGAAGATGAAATGTATTCGATCTGGTACATATGAGGGAGAGGTTACATATACTGACACTAAAAATAGGGTATGGAGGTATCCTGTGAACCTAAGTACTAGAGAATGTACTTGTAGGCAATGGCAGATCCGTGGGAAGCCATGCATACATGCCCTACATCTGATGACCGTTATCGGGGGTGCAGATGGTGAAGTTGATCAATATTGCTCTGAGTATTTCTCTGTTGCCAAATTTATGTCTGCTTATGCTGACAATGTGCCTGCACTATTGGGGAAAGATCAATGGAACATAGTAGATCCAGGGTTCAAACTCCACGCTCCTGTCATTACTAGACCACCAGGAAGACCAAGGAACCAGAGGATTAGAGCAGGTGAGGAGGGTCGTCTACCAAAGAAGCGTGCTTGCAAAAAATGTGGAGTTCTGGGGCATATTGCTAGGCTTTGTACCAATGCAGTGGATGTATCATTTGGAGAGGAGGAAAGATGGACAGCAGCCAATGCTGAGGAGAATGCAGCAGCAATGGAGACTCAAGATGCAGTGGAGAATGCAACAGCAAATGAAGCATCTTGGTATGTGTTTGCACCCTTTGTAGAATGCAGCTACCCTTTTGTTTGCATTTGTTGTCTTTTTTGCCTATGGCTTATAATTTTATTTACCAGCTCTAGGGAGAAAAGGCCAAGAGATGAAGAAGTAGAAGATTTTGAAACCATGGCCTTTGATGGTTTTGAAGCTATAAGAGAGGAAGAGGAGGGGGTAATTTTTCCAACTGTGCCTTTAAAGATTATTGAACCCATAGATGACCGTCAAATGGTCGTCAAGTGCTCGGCGAGTGGAACTACTCCATCAACACCTCCACGGGGAAAACCCCAAGTAAAGCCCAAGATCAAAAGGAACAAGAGTCTGAAAGAAAAGAGCATCTCAACTAGGGAAACCAGGAGCAAGACGGTGAAGCCAGCTGCAAACACAAGGAGCAAGTCAAAAATTTTAATTAAGTTGTTGGGAAATGTTTGTGTTGTCAATTTGAGGGCGAGTCGATCGCTTAAAACTTGCTAGATTTGTATTAAGATGTTGGCATCTTAAAACTTGGTATATTTGAGCTACTCTGAAAACTTATCAGTTGTAATAAGGGATCCCTTGTAATAATGTTGCTTCTACTTTGGTTTCTTATTTGTGTCAAAATTCAAATTTCCATCAAAATTTGAATTTAAATCAATATTTTAATTTGGGCCAAAATTTGGATTCGAGCCAAAGTTGAAGTTGAACATTGGAGGTTCATTGCTCTGTGCGGTGTATTTGATCGAGCATTTGAAGTCCAATATTCGTAGGTGAACAGTCCGAATGAGAAATGTGCTAGAAACAAGCTCGAAAGCTAGGGTAAACAGCCCTATTTGAAATCAAGTTTTTTTTACCTTGGCTAAATGAGGCATATATATTTTTATTAATACTTGTTCCATATATATATGGTAAAAACGAAGTCTCACTATTTATTGATTAATATTCATATTACTACATTTTTTTGAAAAAATATGCTTTTAATTCAAAACCGTGAAATAACACGTTTTAGATATGAAAATGAAAAAGTAAGTTCAGATCCTTCTTATTCACTCGAAAATGAAGCTATGGAGATTTTTCTGATTTTTCTGAATTTTTTGATTTTTTTTCAAACCCTAAACCCTCTCTCCCTATTATACGAACTCTGAACATGTTCATAGGTGATAGCTCATTTGTGTGAAGCCTTTTTTCATGAAAATGACCTACACCAAGTTTATATTTTTTTTCTCATAACCTTGTCACATATGACGGCTATGTGCACAAGAATTACAACATTTTGAGTTTTTTTGAATTTTTAAAAACATTTGAACTTGATTTTGACAGATCACTTCAAAAAATGATTTTTTCAAAAAAATGCCCCTATACCGAGTTTATATTTTTTTATGGTGACTAGGTCTCATAAACGGACGAACTACGTTTGTTTTATATTTTTGCGATTTTTTCTAATTTAGTTATGGCCATTTGAAATCTGGTCAAACCCTAATAACCCGTTGACTCGCTCATAACCCCGCAGAAATGCTCCAAACCCTAGCGTCGAACGTCCGCCGTCGGATCCTACCAAGCGCCAAACACCACCCGTCAGATGTGGGCAGGCATGCGCGATCCGCGTGATGCATCCTGATTGGCTACTGCACTGTCCTTCTCGGGTTTTTACGATCTGCCCCACTTTACATATGAAATTGTATTTTTCGCACATGACCACCACATGTCAGTGTTAAGAGTTGGTTCAAATATTCAAACTACAAAATACAATGTGGCAAATCGTCAATATAGCTTCCCCTTCTCCTCTTCTCCATCTGACAGACAAAGGCATCGAGCAGATCGGGCAATTCCTCTGTTTCTTTCCCCATCTTCTCGTTCTTCTTCCTCTCGAGCAATTCCTCTGTTTCTTTCCCCATCTTCTCGTTCTTCTTCCTCTCGAGCAATTCCTCTGTTTCTTCCTCTCGGGCGATATGTTGACCTCCTCGTCATCCCCCCGTTCCACGTGGCCGGTGTATGGTCCAGTGCCGATGACTCGATGCACTGACTGCCCACGGATTGCGCCACTGAAGCGGTTGACTTCGAAGGAGGAGAAGAATGGGAACTTTGGGTGTGAGTTCGTCAAATGCGAGAGCAAGCCGGAGGGGCAGGTTAGATCTGAGTTTTCCTCGCATCCTTTATCTCTAATTTCTCAAAAAATCTATCAGATTTCGTTTTCAGATCGTGAAGAAATGCCACCATTTTGAGTGGATGGATGATTACATCCAGAGGCTTCAAGGGTTGGGCTTGCTGGATTCGAGGGGGAATGCAATCCACGAGTTCAATCTGCCCCATGACAGTGTCGCTCCGGCAGCAGCAGCGCGTCCGGAATACCCGACGGTGGTAGATGTCAAACTGAAGACGGAATTGAAGAAGATGAACAAGAACTTCAAGCAGCTGATTGAGTTGAAGAAGCAATCCAATCTGATAGCTTTAGGAATACTTGCTCTAGGAATTTTTTACTTGATGGCCATCTCTCGTTAGAGATGTTTGTCTACTGTTGTTGCCATTGTTTAGCAATCCAAGTCTGTTTATCTCAAATGCAACTCTGTTTAGTGCAACTGTCGATCTCTGAATGTATGCAGTTTACTGTTAAGTTTCGACACTTTCAGTTTCGGCAGAAGACAAGTACCAGTTCAGTGATAGGATTATTTTGTTAGCAAATAACCTCGAGTGTTGGATCATACCCTAGCTCGTCAGATGACAGTAAGCAGTACTTGAGCAGCACAAGGGATATACATCAAGTTCATCTCTTCTCTCTCGCACTTGCCAAACTTTTGTCCTCGAGTTCGTCAGTTCTGCTAGAAACCTAGTTCGCGGGCCCAAAGAGAATCAAGCTGCAATAGGCCCACAAAGGATAAATGAGGCCCAGAAACAAGCGATGTTACTTTTTTTTGTTTAGGAACGATTGCTTTGTCCTTTTTTGTTTCTGATTGCTTTTTTCATTAATTTGATTGCCCAATCTCTTCTATCTCATTGAGGATTTTTTTGCTTTCCTTTATGGGTCCCTTCATTTTTTAGAATCAAAGTATTTGCAAACCGCAGTATTATTATGCCTAGCGAACCAATACTTCATGATTGGAAAAAGAGGTCCAACCCTCTTTTTTATATACTTCAAACATAGTGTAGTTTTCTACATATTAAAGTATATAAAACTACACTTTTGACTATAGCCAAACATCTCAAAGTATTTGATACTTCAATATTTCTGAAAACCAAAGTATTCTTGGAATACCTAAAAAATACAGAGCTCTCAAACCAAAGCCGTGTACAAATGTACAATATGTTCTTATTTTTAGAAGGCATCTATGAACACATCATTTTTAGTTAGTTTGGTTAATTTTCCCCACGCCAATTAGCCGTGTCTAAACTTGGGACAAACAAAATACAAACATAACAAAGCATTAATATAACACACATAAATTAACTTAGATAGGGTTGCTAGGGCAACAAACATAACAAAGCATTAATATAACACACATAAATTAACTTAGATCGATAGGGTTGCTAGGGCAACATAAGTTCTTACATAGCTAGGTCGGGCAACACGCACACCAAACTCACACTCACACTACATAGTAGATAGGGATAGGGTAGCTAGGGCAACACGCACACCGCCGGCTTCACCGTCTTCTTCGCCGTCGGCTTCAGTACTCCTCCTCCTCAAGGTCGTTGTCGCCGACGTAGTACGGGAGGCTGTGCATGCGGTTGCGAGCGGGGAAGACGCTCTCGAAGTCCGTGAAGATGTTATGGGTGGTGAATGCGATGAACTCGCACCCACACCAATACACCTTGCCGAGCAGGTAGTAGGCATCGAACCTGTTGGTGAAGTGGACGACGAGCCCTACCACTGGAGCGTTGGCGTGGGGACGCTGCTCCACGAGGTTGAACATGGGCGGCGAGCCCGGCGGGAGGTGGTGGAAGCCCGCACGGAGGAACCCCCGTGCAAGCTCAGTGCTACCCCTCCAGCGTGAGATCGCCCACACGCGGAGCGATGCCTCGACGACGACGTTGGCGGGGTACCGCCGTTCCGGCATGGTGGGCGGCGCTTGGAACGTCGGCCCGTTGTACTGCATCTTGAAACGCTTCGCTGAGTGGAACGGCTTTGGCTTTTGGGGGAAGAAGAGAAGTGGGAGGCGCGGATGGATCTGTAGAAGAAGAGGCAATGAAGGGCAGTTTAAATAGCCAGGAGAGACGAAGTGGGTACACGCGCAAACGGCGTAGATCGTGACTCAGTGCGTGCGTGAACCGATGCGATCATAAATGTGTGAACGTGGATCCATGCGAACGTGCTTTGCGTGCTCTGCGTTGGCGGCTGCCTGCCTCCCCCTTCTGCGTGCTCTGCGTTGGCGGCTGCCTGCCTCCCACAACTGAATCGAGCGACACTCGTGCGGCGTGAACCAATGCCTCGACATAGACGCGAGCGTGCGTGCAGCCTGCCCCTTCTGCCACCGGCACGTATGCCTGCGACGCGTGAAACGACGCTGCGGAGCGACTGAATCCACCGGCAACCGTGCGGCAAGGATCGATGCGTGCGTCTCGGCGTGCATGCATGCGTTTAGGTCTAGGTCACTAGATGCGTGCGTGGCGGTGTTCGCATGCATAGCAGGCTAAATCGATGCCAAAGCCGGGTATGCATAGCAGGCTGCATCCATCGATAGCAGGCTTTTTTAATTTATTCCCAACAAACTAACGGGCCCGTCCTATGAACACAAACACGGCCCAACCAGCGAAGCCACAATCACAGTCAACAGAGTCCAACGTGGCCCCACAAGTCAGTTAACGGCCAAGACGGCAAACGTCTGTTATGAACATTTGTGAGAGTTTCAGCTAAGGGAGTGGGGAAAAGTGAGCAAAAGTTTGAAGCGTGGGGAAAACTGAGCACAACTAAGGAATTGGGGGCACAGATGGAATAAGCCCATCTATTAATAGTGTTTTGCAAAATCAATTTAATATCTCTATTGCTCAATTCTACTTGACCACTAGACTGAGGGTGATAAGGAGATGCAATTCTATGGTTGACATCATATTTAGCAAGCATTTTACGGAAAGCACCATGAATAAAATGTGAACCACCATCGGTCATCAAATATCTAGGGACTCCAAACCTCGGAAAAATAACTTCTTTAAGCATCTTAATATGTTCCTATGACTATGAGATTATGCAACTCCCGAATACTGAAGGAACACCTTATGTGCTATCAAACGTCACAATGTAACTGGGTGACTATAAAGATGCTCTACAGGTGTCTCCGAAGGTGTTTGTTGAGTTGGCATAGATCGAGATTAGGATTTGTCACTCCGAGTATCGGAGAGGTATCTCTGGGCCCTCTCGGTAATGCACATCACTATAAGCCTTGCAAGCAATGTGACTAATGAGGTAGTTACGGGATGATGCATTACGGAATGAGTAAAGAGACCTGCCGGTAACGAGATTGAACTAGGTATGTGGATACCGACGATCGAATCTCGGGCAAGTAACATACCGATGACAAAGGGAACAACGTATGTTGTTATGCAGTTTGACCGATAAAGATCTTCGAAGAATATGTAGGAGCCAATATGAGCATCCAAGTTCCGCTATTGGTTATTGACCAGAGATGTGTCTCGGTCATGTCTACATAGTTCTCGAACCCGTAGGGTCCGCACGCTTAACGTTCAATGGCGATTTGTATTATGAGTTTATGTGATTTGATGAACGAAGTTTGTTCGGAGTCCCGGATGAGATCACGAACATGACGAGGAGTCTCGAAATGGTCGAGAGGTAAAGATCGATATATTGGAAGGCTATATTAGGATATCTGAAAGGTTCTGAGTGATTCGGGTATTTTTCGGAGTACCAGAGAGTTACGGGAATTCGCCGGGGGAAGTAGTGGGCCTTAATGGGCCATACGGGAAAGGAGAGAAGGGCCTCAAGGGGTGGCCGCACGCCCCCCATGGCAAGTCCGAATTGGACTAGGGAGGGGGCGGCGCCCCCCTCTCTTTCCTTCTCCCTCTCCTACTCCTTCCCTCTCTCCCCTCTTGGAAAAGGAAGGGGAGACTCCAACTAGGATTGGGAATCCTAATTGGACTCCCACTATAGGCGCGCCCCTCCTAGGCCGGCCTCCTCCTCCTCCCTCCTTTATATACGTGGCCAAGGGGGCACCCCAAAGCACAATAGATAATCTCTTAGCCGTGTTCGGTGCCCCTTCCACAGTTTTACACCTCGGTCATATCGTCGTAGTGCTTAGGCGAAGCCCTGCGCCGGTAACTTCATCATCACCATCACCACGCCGTCATGCTGACGGAACTCTTCCTCGGCCTCAGCTGGATCAAGAGTTCGAGGGACGTCACCGAGCTGAACGTGTGCAGAGCGCGGAGGTGCCATGCGTTCGGTACTTGATCGGTTGGATCGCGAAGACGTTCGACTACATCAACCGCGTTATTAAACGCTTCCGCTTTTGGTCTACGAGGGTACGTGGACACACTCTCCCCGCTCGTTGCTATGCTTCTCCTAGATAGATCTTGCGTGATCGTAGGCAATTTTTTTGAAATACTACGTCCCCCAACAATAGGGACATGGGAATTACCCAGGTTCGGGCCCTCTCGAAGAGGTAATACCCTATGTCATGCTTTGATTGTATGGATTTTGAAGGGGTACAGAGTACAGGCGATCTGCCGTGAGATCATATGTGTATGACTTGTGTCGTCTACGGCCCTCACCCTTTGGTTTCTATATATAACAGGAAGCGCCTAGGGTTTACATAGGTCTGTTGCATCTAAGGTCAAAAGTGGTAAAGATGACTTCTAAATCTTTGGAGTACATGCCAAGTCTTCGGAATTTCCCATCTTGGCTCTCCTAGGCCTGAAGAATGAGGCCCACTGGTTTATCTTCAAGAGGGGTTCTGGGCTCAACCCATATGGCTACCAACCAATGTGGCTAGCACCCCTAGTATAGGACACCATCAGCGAGGTTTCTAATATCGGCCAGGAAGACGGACGGACGGGTGGTGTTCCCATGCGGGCGATGGAGTAGATTCCTCAACAACCACACATGTTTAGTGAGGAGGTAGACGGACGGGTGCCATTTGAATACGCAGAGAAGGTGCGTGCACCGGGAAGCGGCGTGAGTGGCGCTCTTGACCGGCACGTCGCTTTAATGTTGGCTCCAGTAAGAGGTGGCGTCCGCTCTGAACCGGCATGAATGCGGCGCTGACGCTCTAGAGTGGCGCTAACCACTTCGAACGGTAAAAGGATGCAGGCGAGGAAGAGGATTTTGTGTGGGTCCAAGGTGTGGCTGCGTGGCAGAGGTCCGGACAAGCGCCCTGACTCCACTAGTTTGCTTCCGCTTCATGGGGAAAAGGACGTCTGGACCGCTGCGCGGACGGACGAGGTAATGTGTTGTACGGTAAAACATGTCTTCACCGTCCTGGCTGAATGAGTCACCGTTGGAGATACCTAAGGGCACTGCCAACTGCTAAGGAAGACAAAAATACGTGCATGCCTTATTAATGGGACTGCCCTAACACTGGCACATGCAGTACTATACTAGTATACAGCTCATGCTGAAACATTAAATAAATAATAATTGATCACGTTCCTCCGAAAAAAGGAAAAGAAAAGAAAAGAAATGCAGAAAGGTCGTCCGTCTGGATTCCTATCCTATATAAAGAACACACAAATGGTAGCAGCAAGCAAGTCTAGGAAGGAAGGGAGGATGGAAAGAAAGACAAAATAGAAAAATTACCTAGCTAGTGTACGTGCGTGATGTGGAGGTTAAAGATCGCCGGCCAGGCTAGCGGCGGGCCGTGGCTGCAGTCGGCCAACGGCTTCCTGGGTAGGCAGGTCTGGGAGTTCGATCGCGACGCCGGCTCGCCGGAGGAACGCGCGGAGGTTGAGAGGCTTCGTGAGGACTTCACCAAGCACCGCTCCCACAAGAGGGAGTCCCAGGACCTCCTCCTACGGTTGCAGGTAGTTTATCCTTTTCATCTTTGTTATTTACTAGTGATAATGTACGTGCAATGCACGTTTATATTAGATAGGGTATTAGTTGCGCGTTATATTAGGTAAGATATATTTGTTGCATGTTGGTATTTGGTAAGATATCAACTACTTTTTCGCGGGAATGATAGGATATTAATTACATGGCAGATTTGAAGGGATAGCGTTGAGTCAAAACGTGTTTATAACCAATGGCAGTGGTGGGTAATTAGAGTGTTAAACGTGTTTGGTGTTCAACATTGGAGCGATTTGAACCGCTAGATAACATGATTTGACGGTCGAGATGGTTTGAATCTGCCCATTTGGGTCTTTTTATATTGGTATATAGGTGTATATTGTTTGTTCCGTCCATCATTTTTTGCCTTTTGTCTACACCATACCACAAAATAGTTAGTACTACGTCTTAATGTA
This sequence comes from Triticum aestivum, assembly GCF_018294505.1. Taxonomy (NCBI): domain Eukaryota; kingdom Viridiplantae; phylum Streptophyta; class Magnoliopsida; order Poales; family Poaceae; genus Triticum; species Triticum aestivum. The sequence goes on from NC_057805.1 coordinate 536,759, forward strand.
TAACGTTTTTTGACACTGTCATCGGACGTCTTTTAACACGGTCATAGACTTTAAAAATGTCTTGTAACGAAGTTACATAAAGTAGCTAGTACTCCCTCTGTAAAGAAAAATATATCATTTAAAACACTATACTTTAGTAGCATATGCGTATTAATTGGCCGGATTCCAGTTTGCAAAAGGGACGGCAACAACCTGCACGAGGACTGAAAAGGGTGCACAAGTCACGGAGAAAATGATAACGACTTCATTGAGGCGAGCTCTAAATCAATATTCTGCTCTGCAAGCACATGATGGGCATTGGCCTGGTGACTTGAGTGGAATTTTGTTCATTATGCCCATGCTTGTAAGAATTTTGTTAACTTCACTCTCATAAACAAGATGTATCCTTATTTTATTTTATTTTATTTTCCTACACACAACACGCTATATATTGCCTTGCAGATATTCTCTTTATATGTTACTCGATCACTTAACATGGTCCTATCATCAGAACATCAACACGAGATATGCCGCCACATTTACAATCATCAGGTATGCAAATTACACCTTGCAATTTCACCAGAATACAACAATGAAACTAATTTCATAAAAGTATTATATATGACTTGTGCAGAACGAGGATGGCGGTTGGGGAACACATATTTGGGGACCTAGTAACATGCTTGGATCATGTTTAAATTATGCAGCCTTACGGCTGCTTGTTGGCGAGACACTAGACAACGATAATGATGTGTTAATCAAAGCGCGTGCTTGGATTTTATCTCATGGAAGCGCAACTGCAGTACCACAATGGGGAAAGATATTTCTCTCGGTATGCATCATAAGAAACATGACAGACAATCATTCTCTATAATAACTGATGACAATGATCAGGAAACTTTAATAAGCTACATTACCACATTTTTATTGTTTCCTTCCTAAGTAGGTGAAATAAGAATCACCATAAAACAAGAGTCTTACATTCTAGTACTATTCATAAGCATTATCAAGCACATAAAGAAAATACTATTGACTGAACTAGTGTGTATTTAAGCTATTAATTCTTCTATGTAACGTGATGGCAGATACTTGGTGTCTATGATTGGTCGGGCAATAATCCAATCATTCCTGAGTTGTGGTTGCTTCCACACTTCCTTCCAATCCATCCAGGTGCATGTTCCATCCGTGGACCTAAGATAGAATATCAAGTTGATCCATGTGCCGTGAACCATAGTGCAACAGTATAGCCATTTTTTTAGCATTCCAACATTATTTCAACTTGCACTAAGTTCGGTAAACTTGCTTATCTTATCGATCTAATAATTAGCTGAGCCCTAATGAGTTTGTCAAATTTACACTTGTCATAATTTATCTTTATAAATGTTGATATGTATCTTGACAATGCCCTGAGAAATTTTGAACAATGTCAATTAACCCACCAAGCACATTAACGAGATATTATTCCGCCCTTACATGTTTGGTCCTAACCCACAAACAAGCAAACCACCAAGGAAGAACCCACATGACTAGCTGCTGAGGCAGCCAGACTGGTCCACATTGTGCATAGAGGATCTTTGCAAAAAAAAAAGACATTCTTGTGGATATCCAATTCGGATCTAGGGAGCATGCTAATGTGTGCCACAAATGTTTTTGCAAATGTAAAAAAGAAACATTTTTTTGTTAGACATGTGCATGTTAATGTAGAAATCCTATCTCCAAATGTTTAGGGGCAAATCCCAAACATTTTGACCTGTGCAAAAAACAAAGTTGAATGCCAAATTTTCGCATTTCTATACCATCGAATTTTGCTCATTTACTGATGAAACGCTACCGCTCCGTATCGCATGAATATAGGCAGCGACGTTTTGGACACTAACATGATCATGTATAAAAAAATCAGAATTTTTTAATCTTGTTTGCCATTTGTCTGAATTTACTATTCATCCTATGAGAAAATACTTCCAGAGCCAAGACGGCGTGCCCACATTCTTGGGCCCTTCCGCTACCCCTTCATAGGCGATATTTGCACACATTGTTTTTTTTTAGAAAAGGAGGTTAAACTCACGGCCTGTTAGTCGTCATGATGCACACTACCATTTTTTATTAAAAGTAGGGAAACATTATTTTTGCAGGCATTGCATTTCCCTGAAAAAACATCCATATATGCGATTTTTGTTAAAACATTTTGCGATGTGCCTTATTACAAGTGTGTTTATAGAGATATCGGTATAACATTCTCCCATTGTCGCCATAGATATATATTCTAAATTTCTTACAGAAGTTACTTTCTTTATTCATAGGACGATTTTGGTGCTTTTGTCGATTAGTATACATGTCAATGGCATATCTTTATGGGAAGAAATTTGTTGGGCTCATTACTCCAACTATAACGGCACTACGAGAGGAGCTCTACAACACACCTTACAGCAATATTGATTGGGGAAAGGTGTCTAATTGTTGTGCCGAGGTTTGTTGCTGCCATAAATACTAAAGTTATGATACCTTTGGATATCAGGAGAAGTATACATGGTTAATGTTTTTCATTGATCATGGAAAATTTTGGGTATCCTTTTGGTAAGAGATTAAAAAAATCTGGGACAAGGATTAATACACGTACCAAAAACTAGGGATAAAATTCCGAGGGTCTTAAAACATGTCGCACGTGGACTAGCCATTTCTAGAATAAACTCTGCATGAGGACAAGTGTCCCACACAAAGTTGATTTTTTTCCAGACGGGATGTGGAATTGATGTAATGTTGTAGTGCATTGGAAGACCTATATGTCTCATCAAAAACCTAGAAACTCATAGGGGCACACATGCATGGGGCCGTCGGATTGCTTTAGAATTTCTAAACTTGTTTGGCCTTATGGCCTTTGATTATTGTAGGACGGGGTTCATCCATGCATGCTTCTGGTAACTTTTGCCAGAGTTTCATGTGCCATCCACCCCACCTTTCATGCTTTTTCATGTCTTCTTAAAATTTCAGTCTACTATAACTTTAGAACCGAAAGTCCGATTTATGTTTCATTTGCATATTCATGTTCCTTGTGGCATGGACTTCCAAACAAGACCACTCTTAAAAACATTTTGACAACTTATTTTTTAATCAAGTTTCAAATATTAAAACTTGGTAGTCATAATATCAAGTTTTTGCCGAGTTTCACCAAGTTCCATTTGCTTTTAAGGTTTATGGTTTAGGGTTTAAGCTTAAGTTTCTGAAACTTACTAATTTATCATTCGTTCCTATTAAGTTTAGTAGTTGGTACTTGGTGAAGTTTTAAAACTTGTCAAACATATTCAAAAGTGGTATTATTTCAAAGCCCTTGTCACAAGGAACACAAATATGCAAACAAAATATAAATTGCACTTCCGGTACAAAAGATATAATAGGTTCAAATTTGAAAGTCAAAACAATAAGCATGGGATGTGGGATGGGTGGAGCTACCAAAAGTTGCGGAAAGTTGCATGCATGGACCCCATCTAAGGTAATTAAGGCCTAAAGCACATGCAAATAGCAACCAATTTGTGAATCACGAGGCGATCAGACGACCACAAATTCGTGTGCCCCCGGACGGGTGTGCCATAAATCGCCTCCCATCGAAAAGCTATATGTTCACCAGACTAAACCATGAAGAATTTGTGGTCACTTCCTCTACTATGCAAAGTAATATGTTGTAAATATTAAATATCTAGATTATGTAAGTTAGTTTTCTTCTTTACAGGAGGACCTTCACAATCCCCGCTCACAGGTACGAAATATTGTACTTGTTTGTCTTAAAAAGTTTGTGGAGCCAATGTTAAATTGGTGGCCAACAAACAAGCTAAGAGGAAGAGCATTGAGTAAGCTTATGGAACAAATTCATTATAACAATGAAACAACTGAATACATAACCATTTGTCCCGTGGACAAGGTAACTTCGTAAGTGCTTATATTATGCTAAATATGGAGTGTTTCGAGTAAATCAGTTGACATCTTGTTGGCTATTAATTAGGCACTGAATATGATTTGTTGCTGGGTCGAAAATCCAAATTCAGATGCATTCAAGAAACATCTTCCAAGGGTTTATGATTATTTGTGGATTGCAGAGGATGGAATGAAAGCTAAGGTATTAGTATACCGTATGTTGTGGAAGTACTAAAAATGGTTGTGTCCATAGTTGGGTGATCACTAAATTTTTATTATGTGGAATTCTTTTGTCTCAAACATCAATGTCATAATAGGCATGGTTCAGACATACACTACACTCATCACCATTGAGGAAAAACTAAAGTCAAAAAGGTTTTACTGCATTTCGTGCAAAAATGTTTTACTGCACAACTGGAATATCAACCAAAATTATGCCTACAATCAACTTTCTATTTAGAAAAGATTTTATCATATGAGAAGTGGACACTTTATATTAGATTTTTGATGTGTGAGAAGCAGACCTACCGGAATGGTTCCACTATTGCATCGATTACACATTCCACACGCCTGTGAGGCATGTAAAGTCATTTATTAGTTCATGTTCATGGAATGAAAACTTGAAAAGTTTATTTTCCACATTTGCTTTTACGTAGTTTTTATGCATGCTCATCCCGCATGCTTCAATGCCATTAATTTAAAGTTCTATTGCATGCACACATGTTTTTAAATTTTAGAACGAGATGATTTCTTTCATGGAATGCAGATAATCCCATATGTCATGTTGGCAAGAAAACTTATGGTATTATATCAAAACAGATATATGATGGTTGCCAGAATTGGGAGACACCATTCATAGTTCAAGCAATGTGTTCAACAAATCTTATCAATGAGTTTGGCCCAACAATAAAAAAGGCTCATGATTTTATGAAAAAGTCACAGGTTCATTATTCTCCTTAGTCTTTACATTAAAATACTTGAAAACAGACCTAACATACTTTTTCTTGTTCTTGAAGGTTCTTAGAAACCTCCCAGATTATGAAAGATTTTATCGCCATAGATCGAAAGGTTCATGGACCCTTTCAACTATAGACAATGGTTGGCCTATATCTGATGGTACTGCTGAAACTCTTAAGGTAGTATACGTTACCGATGACCTTTGGTACAATAATATTTACTCAGTGATATTAGAAATGATAATTGAATGGTATTGGACTTGTGAGCTCAAAGAAGATAATATCGTTCTTGTAGACATTGTTGTCATTATCAAATATTTCTGCCAATCTTGTTGGAGATCCAATAGAAGAAGAGAGGTTGTACGATGCCATTGACTTTCTCCTATCTTTGATGGTATGACCACCTTAATCTAAGTCAATGGGCATCAGGTTACATTGGTGAATGTCCTCTCATCCTGTTGAAAACTGTGGTACCATGTATTTTATATATAAGATTGTATAACGATATTTGGTATGCATCCAACATTACCTTGTCCCACCAACCCCACAGGAAAATGAATCACTACATAAGATGATTGTTAGTTTGTTACCAGCCCCTTATTTGAGTGAGGAACCAAAGTCCTCTTGCTGCTACTACCAACTACATCACATCACTGATCCAAACTCACTACTCACACCGTACAGCCACCTCCAAAGATCCCTCTATATGATTTGATCAAATTTGAACCCTACGATCGTAGTTGGCAATGAAGAAGAAACATTGGCACATATCTCCATGCAGATCACAAAGGCGTCGCCAGGTTTTACTAAAAATTTAGTACAGTATTCTTTAGAAAATCCATATGAGATAATATTTTTTTGGTGACCAACATATGAGATAATATAAACATGAGCTACAAAAGGTAAGCACGAATAGTTCCATCTAAGCAACAGAAACTGGTGCAAATTAAGTGCTCATGAGAGAAATCCATATGGGCAGTTTTGTAACGTTGAATTGTTGTCTTTTGAGCCATCTCTTGATAACATGGATAGTTATCATAAGAAAGAAGATGGTATTTTCCAAGGGATTTGACAATTTCTAACTTTCCCTATGTATGCATAAATTTTGCCACACCTTGCAAAGGAATTAAAACATTAATGTTTTAACAAAAAAAATCTTGATTAAAAGTATGATATGGTCAATCTATTATTCTTCGGGCCCAAATAACTTTTGGTCCTTCAGTACTTGTTGAATGCCAACTAACTGATGCTCGCTTTCATCTTTCATGATTAAAGAACAAAGATGGTTCTATTTGTACATATGAACGTAGAAGAACAGCCACCTGGGTAGAGGTAAGTATTTTGCCTTGTACTATGATCAATTGAACAACTAGGGGACAGGGATGCGGTTAGTTTATTGCACTGTATCTTATCCATAAATTTTAGTTTGAAATACAACAAGTTCTAGAAAAACTAACATTCGAGTATGCAATGTTTGCTAACATTGAGCCAAAAGTAATAATTTCTCTAGCATAGGAAATTGTCCTCTTATATATTTCCAACATTTACATAAAAGGTCATGCAAACCTTTTTTTTAAATCACATCATATATGAATAAAGTAATGTTACAATCACTCTCAATAACACTCGTCATACAGACAGAACACCACCCACTAATAACCCATTAGATTCACAAGAATAGCAAAATTCAACAACTCATGAGCCACCATATTCACCTCTCTCTTATGTTTTTCCAATTTAAAATTTAGTAGAAAACTCATAACACCAAGGGTCTCCTTGTTCAGATGTACATAAAAGCCGAACTGTCTCAGTTAGCATCAGGTGGAAAATGATACACATAAAAGCCATCAGTCTCCATAATAACCACAATAATATACATGCCCGGTAGACAGGCCTCCTCACCACTTGCACATCTCTGGAGGAAGTCCAAAGGCAGTAAAAGCAACTCCCCTGGGAACCACGAACAACAATTCCAACGCTGCATGTACCATTGTCGGGTGATAAAGCTTGCATCCGCACTAATCTAAATAAAATAAGGAAGCACAAGGTTCCCACGTGGAGAGAGGATTTACCTTTACCAACACGTGGAGAGGGGAGCATCAATATAGGAATTCTATAGGATAGGATTTGCAAAGGAAAAATTCCTTTAAAGCCTTTTGGTTTGTAGGAATGGATTCCTATTCCTATGTAGGATAGGAATCAATCCTTCACGTTTTGGAGGGAAAAAACATTAGCCTAGACTTACTAGAAAAATTCTTATCCTATGCACCAGGAATTAAGATGCATGTCATCTCACTTCCTATGATTTTTCTATTTCTATAAAATGTCTATCCTATGAACCAAAAGAGGCCCAAAAGTTGTACACAAAAAGTAACTCATAGATGCTACAATGGTAGCCTTCGCTTCACCAAAAGTTGCATCATTACGAAGGCAAGCAACATTTGCTTCTACCAGTTATTGAATTAGTCCCGGCTATGGAACTTATACACATTTTCTTAATACTCTGGTTTTCTCTATACGTAACAGTACAACACTTACTAAGTAAATCTACATTGGCGTTTTTTACCAAATAAGTAGTTGATTAACATCATGAATCATGGTCAACTATTTTACCAAATAAGTAGAGGCGTAACAGGAAAAAACAGAATATTTTGTTTTCATGACCTCCTTGTTATATTATTTTGAAAATTATTCATATTCTTGAGTACTAACCTTTATTTGGTTTGAAAATATATAGCTTCTAAATCCTTCTGAGAGCTTTAAGAACATTGTCATCGATCATCCGTAAGTACTCTTTGATTTGATGAAAGTTATAGCTGCTTATATTTTCCTCTTTGCTCAAGTAAACTTTTGCAAAACAATTGGTAGAACTTCTGAATGCACGGCATCGGTGATTGATGGTATGGTATTATTTAAAGAGCTGTACCCACAGTACCGCAGCGAAGAGGTAGGCAACTGTATAAAAAATGCTGTTAAATATGTCGAGGGAAAACAGTTGAAGGATGGTTCATGGTAAGCATTACTGTGCCATTTATTTAAAGAGCTACCGTATGCTGTTAAATATGTCGAGGGAAAATCACTTCAAAATTATCATTATTTATTTTATCATGTAGGTATGGCAGTTGGGGTATTTGTTTCACGTATGGAACCATGTTCGCAGTTAAAGGATTAGGCGCTGCCGGAAGAAATTACTACAATAGTTCTTCTATCAGGAAAGCATGCAAGTTCCTCTTGTCAAAGCAACAAAGTACCGGTGGATGGGGAGAAAGCTATCTCTCTAATTATACGGAGGTAGGCCATTTAATTGTGTTCTATACCTACCCAGATGTCTTAATTTTGGATTATTACTTGCAATGGATATTAACCATCTTTCTAACTATACAGAGGTAAACCATTTAATCGTGATCTATACCCACCATGATTTCTTGAATTTGTATTATTATAGTAAATGATACTACTTAAAATTCTTACTGTGACATTAGTGACCCCATTTAAAAATAATGACGCTTTTCACCCCATTTTTCTCTTTAATGACACTCGTTTTAACTTTTTGGATAATGTTTTCCCCAAAATTGTTGCCACCTAGGCTGCCATGTATGCGCTATGTAAGCAGATGAGGTGTCATAAATCAAAATTATGACAACAAATAGGGAACTTACTCCATTAGATATACACTTATTTGTTTTGCACAACAAAATTTAACAGGAGTATGTGGACAGCGGCACTCCTCATACAGTGGAGACTGCTTGGGCAATGCTAGGTTTAATTTATGGTGGGCAGGTATGTTCATGTTTCCCTCCCTTGATATGCCATCACTCACTTGTTATGAAATTATTTCACATAACTATGAAAATATTGTTAGAACAATTGCATTATTATCTCACAAGGTGGATTCATATTTTCATCAGGCTGAAATAGACCCGGTGCCACTGTATCGTGCAGCACAAGTATTGATGAGCATGCAGCTAGAAACGGGCGAGTTTCCACAGCAGGCAAGTTTTCAGTCTAGTTATTAACTCTCTTTTTTTCGGGGGGATGTCTAGTTATTAGCTCTTACTCCTTCTATCCGGGTATGTAGGACGAGCATGGGTTTCAGGGTCTTCATTTTCAGTTTTTCACTAATGAAATGTGTGTTAGGGCATGGAGCTAAGAACTTTTAGCATCAACCAAACTAGGTTTTTTTTATTAAAAAAATGTTAGCACATGCGTGCTACAATGGCTTAGCACCTAGTTTGGTTGATACTGCTAAAACAAAACCTACTTTGGTTGATGCAACTCCTATGGCGCCTTAAGCGTCAAATAGAGTGCTTTCTGTAAACCAGCGCACAACCCCTCCACAACACTGTGTATGAAAATGGGCCGGCCCATGTAGGTCTTTTTTCATTGTTTCTCATGAATGTTCTGACGGTTTTTCAGGGCGGATTTTCTTCAGGTTTTTCCCCAGCATGGGTTTTGCCGGTTTTCTCATTTTGTTTTCCTTTTCTTTTTCTTTTTACTTGTTTTTTCATTTTTCATTTTTATCAAATTCGTGAATTTTCACAAATTTGAATTTTTCAAAATAATTTTGATCTTTTTCCTAATCCGTGAACTTTTTCGAAAATTTGTGAATTTTTTCGAATTTTGTGAACTTTTTAAAATTATGAAAAAATTTATGAACTTTGTTTAAAACAATCACGAATTGTTTTTGTTTTTTGTGAATTTTTATTATGTTACAAACTTTCCAAGTCTTGAATGTTTTCCAAATTCATGAACTTTTCTCAAATATGTGAATTTTGTCCAAATGTCATGAACTTTTTCTTTCAAATCTGTGAAATTTTATCTTTTTTGAAAAGTAAATGGTCAACTCTCCGTGGTCAGCAGTCGCAAGTCCACTAGTTAAGCGATTTAAAACAAACACTTTGTCTAATTCACATCTAGATGTTTTCTAAGGATGTCACATCTAAGCTCCCACAAATAACACAGCAACAAGGAACAAAAAAAAGTTAGGACAAAAAAATAGACCACAAATATAGTGGACATCTAGACAGGCCCTAAAACAAAACACAGCTGGGCTGGGCCATATACTCCCAGGCAAGCGACTGTTATCTTAGCTGGCGCCAAAGGCGCCAAGTAGGAGATCTCTCTTGTAGTGGCACGTGTGGATGTGGAGCTTAGTGTTTTTTTAGCAACAGTGGAGCTTAGTTGAACCAAAATTAGGTCGTGGCCTGCCCAAACTTGGGCCAAATCATTGAATAGGGAAGGTGAAATTGGGCCTTGGAAGTAAAAAGTTACGAGTATTTTTCACTCTGGCCTGCCCAACAATATTTTGGTAGCTCCACCATTGACTCAGTAGTAGAACCAAATTCTAAGGGCTTGTTTGGGACTACTCTGCTCCACCAAAATCAGTTTCAGTCCACCAAATTTACTTTGGAGCAGTTTCATACAGAAGTTGCAGCACTACCAAAGAGAATGTTTGGCTTCCATCTAGCTCCAGCTTCAAGAATGAGAAATTTGATGAAACGGAACTATTTGATTGGATGAGGGGTGAGAAACAAAGGGGTATCCACTTACTGGTGGCAGTGGTGGGTAATTTCCACCCAACTCCAGTTTCCAGAGTATTTTGGAGCACCCCCTGAATAGCTTCATAAAAAAACGAAAGTTGTAGCCTGGATTCTAGTTTTTTTGCGGAGCGGCATATCATGGAGCTATCCCGTTTGGCTCGTGTTTTTTAGAGCGGAGCTGAATTTTAAGGAACAGAGCAATCCCAAACAGGCTCTAAAAGAGAGTTGACCATAACTGGGGCCCAAGATAGAATAAATATGGTGAAAAAATGCTATATTCTGACATGTGGGCCCAAAAGTAGATGCTAAGGGAAGTTCTACATTAGAATGAATTTGGTGTTCATAGAACTCGGTTCTACCTATTTCTTAGAACATGTGACATTACACATGCTCTTATATGTCATCAAAAATATATCATTGGATTCGTCGTTGAATGAAGTTTCTAGACATATGTTTCCTAATTACATATAGCACATATTTCACTAGTCAAATTGATGACCTAAAAAATCAGGCATGGTTTACTAAGCTGGATGGAGGGCGTACCACAAGTGAGTGCAAGATTTACGTTTGTTAGCTGTTAATAAACTGAAAATTATGGCTGTCATTTTGGTGACAGGAGCACGCTGGATGCGCCAACTCTGCCTTCTACTTCAACTATCCCAACTACCGGAACTTATTCCCTATTATGGCTCTTGGAGAGTTTCGTCGCCGACTTGTTGCAAACAAGAACTGATGTGTAATCGTGCGGCAAGCGTGATAAGCCCTTCCAAACCAATCAACAAAAAAACAAGAACCGATGTGGATGCATGTGATTAAATTATAGTATTGATGTGTGTGCGCAAATATGTGGGATTTGTTAGCAATAAACACTATATGCTATTATGGGCACCATTAAATTATATATTGAGTTGGTGGGCCGAGCAACCTAAGTGCAAAATTGGTCTTTCTTTTCTTTTTTGTTTTCTATGATTTTGCTCCTCGTGCTAATGTTACAACACTGCAAAACAAGTAAGTTTGAACCAGATCACAAAGTAATGAAAAGATATGATACCTACCATCAAAACATGGTTGACTTGAAATGCGGCTCTCCATGATGCATGACGCCATGTACACTAAGGCAGCGGCGATCCACTCGTGGTGCGGATGCTTCATCGGTGCCTTCTCATTAGTTGCCACCATCACCACCTTCTTTATGTTTCAATCAAGCGCCGGGAAGATGAATGACTTGAGCAGAGTTGATGCCACTGTGACATACATCCTAATAGCCGGGGCTTTTGTCCTAGCTAGAGATGGTAGCATTGTTGGGGATAATGGGATCAACATGGACATGTGCTTTCTTGCGTGCTAGAAGATGGGATCGGCTTCACAGCATAATCGTATCTGTTCGACAACATGTCAAGGCAACAGAAAGAAGCAGAAGATGGTAAGGTTCCATTGGGCAGCCTAAGTCGCTGATCTTGTCAAGAAATGGCAAGGAGCACCAACATGAGAGTCTAGGCAGAAGCACAGCATGGCTGTTTGTGTTTGGAACTTTGGATGAAAAGGCTTGTGGCACAAGTTGCACCTCTTCAACTTCTCTAGATCACATGTGATATCAACAAATACCAAGGAGTTGGTGCGGGGAGAGATATTCAGAATGGTGAGGGCATGTGGAGGCGAAGAGGATATCATGAGGAGTTCAATGGTAAGATGCCCGGGTTACATGAACTACGTGGATTACCGATTGTCTACAGGCTCCGAATGAGTCCACATTTTTAGAGAAAAGGCATCAACCAAGCCCGAGATGGGCTCGAGCCTAGCCCGACTTTGAATTAACAAAGCCATCAACCGGCAAGGATTACAGATCACAAGTAACCAAAGAAAAGAAATACAACACGACAAGATACATAGACGTTGGAAAGCATCTAACTAGCCTCAAATGCTACAAGCTAGAGGATAAATCGGAGAAACATGCAGTTGAAGCCATGGAGGCCCTCTGAGAACGAAGCACCAGGGAACTAGGACCATGCTGGCACGGAGGAGAAGGGGGTGACTGGCATCAACAGGGAGTATGGTCACCAAACAGCTATGGACCCCGGCATGGCACAACCATCCAATTCCATCTCCGAAGAAGACCACAACCTCCTCGCCTAGCTCGATAGGCGCTGCACCGTCAGAAGATAGAATGTTCCACCTAGAACAAGAATGGTTGCCGCCGGAGGATGGCCACATAGAGAGGATCCACGCACTCCCGACGAGCCGCCAATGCTTCTCTCAAACAAAATTTCCCATGGCCCAGTCGTAGAGGAGGGATAACATCAAGCTTGGACGAAGAGGACACACCACTGCCGCCGCCGAATGCACACCAACCGAACAGCTCCCAAAGGCGGCGCCTTCAAGAAGGAGAACGACGCCGAGAGCGCCGCCACCGCCCACCGAGGTTAGGGCTTTCACTCGAGAGGCTAGAGGATGGTGGGTGGAGGGAGGCAGACCTGACCAACGCCTCCAAGAAGGAAGAACGGTGCCCTCGGGCGTCGCCTCCGCCCACCGAGGTTAGGGCTTTCACCCGGGAGGCTAGAGGATGGTGGGTGGAGGGAGGCAGACCTGACCAATGCCTCCAAGGAGGAAGAACGGTGCCCTCGGGCGTCGCCGCCGGCCATCGAGGTTAGGGCTTTCACCCGGGAGGCTAGAGGATGGTGGGTGGAGGGAGGCAGACCTGCCAACGCCTCCAAGGAGGAAGAACGGTGCCCTCGGGCATCGCCGCCGCCCACCGAGGTTAGGGCTTTCACCCGGGAGGCTAGAGGATGGTGGGTGGAGGTAGGCAGACCTGACTGATGCCTCCAAGGAGGAAGAACGGTGCCCTCACGCGTCGCCACCGCCCACCAAAGTTAGGGCTTTCACGCGGGAGGCTAGATGATGGTGGGTGGAGGGAGTCAGACCTGACTAATGCCTCCAAGGAGGAACAATGGTTCCCTCGGGCGTCGCCGCCGCCCACCGAGGTTAGGGCTTTACCCGGGAGGCTAGAGGATGGTGGGTGTAGCGGGGTAGACCTGACCAATGCCTCCAAGGAGGAAGAACGGTGCCCACGGGCGTTGCCGCTGCCCACCGAGGTTAGGACTTTCAACCGGGGGGTAGAGGATGGTAGGTGGAAGGAGGCAGACCTGACTAATGCCTCCAAGGACGAAGAACGGTGCCCTCGGGCGTCGCCGACCACCGAGGTTAGGGCTTTCACCCGGGAGGCTAGAGGATGGTGGGCGGAGGGAGGCAGACCTGACTAATGCCTCCAAGGAGGAAGAACGGTGCCCTCGGGCATCGCCACCGCCCACCGAGGTTAGGGTTTCACCCGGGAGGTTAGAGGATGGTGGGTGGAGGGAGGCAGACCTGACTAACGCCTCCAAGGAGGAAGAACGGTGCCCTCGGGCGTCGCGGCCACCCACCGAGGTTAGGGCTTTCACCCGGGAGGCTAGAGGATGGTGGGTGGAGGAAAGCAGACCTGACTAATGCATCCAAGGAGGAAGAACGGTGCCCTTGGGCATCGCCGCCGCCCACCGAGGTTAGGGCTTTCACACAGGAGGCTAGAGGATGGTGGGTGGAGGAAGGCAGACCTGACTCATGCCTCCAAGGGAGAAGAACGGTGCCCTCGGGCGTCGCTGCCGCCCACCGAGGTTAGGGCTTTCATCCGAGAGGCTAGAGGATGGTGAGTGGAGGAAGGCAGACCTGACCAACGCCTACAAGGAGGAAGAACGGTGCCCTCGGGCGTCGCCGCCGCCCACCAAGGTTAGGGCTTTCACCCGGGAGGCTAGGGGATGGTGGGTGGAGGAAAGCAGACCTGACTAATGCCTCCAAGGAGGAAGAACGGTGCCCTCGGGCGTCGCCGCCGCCCACCGAGGTTAGGGCTTTCACCCAGGAGGCTAGAGGATGGTGGGTGGAGGAAAGTAGACCTAGCTAATGCCTCCAAGGAGGAAGAACGGTGCCCTCGGGCGTCACTGCCACCCACCGAGGTTAGGGCTTTCACCCGGGAGACTAGAGGATGGTGGGTGGAGGGAGGCAGATGTAACGCCCCAAGACCGACGCTTCAGACGCCTTCCATGTTTTTCGTTGTCGTCGTGTGTTTTATTTGTTTGTTGCATTTCATTATGGCATCATCCGCATTGCATCGGCACTCGTTGCCGTCATTGTTTGTAAAAACTGCAATCGTTCGTAGTTGCCGCTCCTCGCTTGTCTTCGTCGACCTTTTGACATGCCCCTTTCTCGACAGCGACCTCCAGGACCACCGCCGCGCCCTGCTTCTTCCTCCTCCTCGAGGAGATGCCCCTCTCCTTGAGCTCCAGCGCTACGAGGCCCGTCTTCTGCAGTTCGTCGTCGCCAGGGTTCCCCACCACCAGCAGGTCGCCGTACCTCCTCTCCGTCCCCTCCTTCCTATCTCCCCCTCTGACCGGACTCCCACTGTCTCCTCTGTAACAGAGCCGTCGCCTGAGAGGCTCCTCGTCCGCCGCGCCCAAGCTCCTCCGTCCGCGCTGCCGTTTGCCCGGATCCGGCGCCAGCTGACCGGATCCACCCGTCTTCGTGTTCCCGGCGCTGCCGGAGCCCCAAGTTCCAGCGTCGCCGTCCTGCATCAAGCCCTGCGCCTGCGCCGCCCGCCAAGTCCCCTGCTTCACCCGCTGCCGCCTGCTTCGTTTTGGTCAAGCAGAGCGCTCGCCCGCGCCATTGACGAGTCGCCCTGCTGCGTGGGCTGCCTTACCACAGCGCCAAGGCCCAGCCTCCCCTCGGCCCATCCGCGCGAACCCAGCTCTGCCAGCCCACTGTGAGCAGACGCCCCCCCCCCCCTGCACTGTTGGGCTAGCCAGTTTCGGCCCGTATAGTGTTTTTACCTCTGGACGGATTTAATCAATTATCCCAGGATTTAATGTTTTACAGAAAAACCCTCCATGCATGTTCATGCATTTAATATCTCATAAACCGTGCATCAGATTAAAATACTTCTTATATGAAAAATGTCTAGAATTTCATCTAGTTTCATAATATGCTGCTCTCATCCAGGTTTAAAATGTTTAAACTTGCTGTTTATTTAATTTGCTTAAATGCCATGTTAAAATGATTTATTTCATAACTAATTAACCGTAACTCGGATTTAAATAAACTTTATATGTAAATGGGGTAGAAAGATGCATAGAATAACATGGTGCATTTATTTTCCTGTTTAACAACAATAAAATATGGTTTTAGGGCAGAACAGTACCAAATCTAAAATATGGACATGAGGATTTTCCGGAATTGTTGTTTGTTATTTCTGGCCTCATTTAACTTGCTTAAATAGTTATTTTACTTATGCTTCACCCCTTGCCATGTTTAATAACACTTAATATTGTTGGGTACATAAACAAGAGCGAACTAAATAACTTGAATGTGGTGTTTCGTCAATATGCAACTTGTTACATATTGAGCTCCACTTAATTTGTAGTATTGTTTGTTGCATTTTGCCATGCCATGCCTCATTAAATCGGACATGCATCATACTTGTTTGTGCATCATGCCATGTGTATGTGGTGGTTGTTTACTATGTTGTTTGTTTCTTTCCGGGTTGCTTCTCTCGTTACCTTCGGTTTCGTTCCGGAGTTGTGAGGATTCGTTCGACTACATCCGTTTGTCTTTTTCATGGACTCGTTCTTCTTCCTTGCGGGATTTCAGGCAAGATGACCATACCCTCGATATCACTTCTATCTTTGCTTGCTAGTTGGTCGCTCTATTGCTTTGCCGCGCTACCTACCACTTGCCATATCATGCCTCCCATATTGCCATGTCAAGCCTCTAACCCACCTTTCCTAGCAAACCGTTGTTTGGCTATGTTACCGCTTTTGCTCAGCCCCTCTTATAGCGTTGCTAGTTGCAGGTGAAGTTGAAGTTGGTTCCATTTTGGAACATGGATATGTTGGCATATCACAATATCTCTTATTTAATTAATGCATCTATATATTTGGTAAAGGGTGGAAGGCTCGGCCTTATGCCTGGTGTTTTGTTCCACTCTTGCCGCCTTAGTTTCCGTCATACCGGTATTATGTTCCTTGAGTTTGCGTTCCTTACGCGGTTGGGTGATTTATGGGACCCCCTTGACAGTTCGCCTTGAATAAAACTCCTCCAGCAAGGCCCAACCTTGGTTTTACCGTTTGCCACCTAAGCCTTTTCCCTTGGGTTTTCGCGAGCCCGAGGGTCATCTTTATTTAAACCCCCGGGCCAGTGTTCCTCTGAGTGCTGGTCCAAACTAGAGCCCTTTGCAGCGCCACCTCGGAGAAACTTGAGGCCTGGTTTTAGTTGTACGGACTGCTCATCCGATGTGCCCTGAGAACGAGATATGTGCAGCTCCTATCGGGATTTGTCGGCACATTCGGGCGGCTTTGCTGGTCTTGTTTTACCATTGTCGAAATGTCTTGTAAACCGGGATTCCGAGACTAATCGGGTCTTCCTGGGAGAAGGTCTATCCTTCGTTGACCGTGAGAGCTTATAATGGGCTAACTTGGGACACCCCTGCAGGGTATAAACTTTCGAGAGCCGTGCCCGCGGTTATGTGGCAGATGGGAATTTGTTAATATCCGGTTGTAGAGAACTTGACACTTGACTTAACTAAAACGCATCAACCGCATGTGTAGCCGTGATGGTCTCTTTTCGGCGGAGTCCGGGAAGAGAACACGACTTTTGAGTTATGTTTAACGTAAGAAGGAGTTCAGGATCACTTCTTGATCATTACTAGTTGACGACCGTTCCGTTGCTTCTCTTCTCGCTCTCATTTGCGTATGTTAGCCACCATATATGCTTAGTGTATGCTGCAGCTCCACCTCATTACACCTTCCTTTCCTATAAGCTTAAATAGTCTTGATCTCGCGGGTGTGAGATTGCTGAGTCCTCGTGACTCACAGATTCTACCAAAACAGTTGCAGGTGCCGACGATGTCAGTGCAGATGACGCAACCGAGATCAAGTGGGAGATCGACGAGGAACTTGGTCGTTACTATGTTTCGTTTCCTGTTGATCAGTAGTGGAGCCCAGTTGGGACGAGGGGATCTAGCATTTGGGGTTATCTTATTTTCATTTGGATTCGACCGTAGTCGGTCTATGTGTGTATCTTGAATGATGTATGATTTATTTATGTATTGTGTGAAGTGGCGATTGTAAGCCAACTCTTTATCCCATTCTTGTTCATTACATGGGATTGTGTGAAGATGACCCGTCTTGCGACAAAACCACAATGCGGTTATGCCTCTAAGTCGTGCCTCGCCACGTGGGAGATATAGCTGCATCGTGGGTGTTACAGCAGAACTGACCAACGCCTCCAAGGAGGAAGAACGGTGCCCTCGAGCGTCGCCGCCGCCCACCGAGGTTAGGTCTTTCACCCGGGAGGCTAGAGGATGGTGGGTGGAGGAAAGCAGACTTGGCTAATTCCTCCAAGGAGGAAGAACGGTGCCCTCGGGCGTCACCGTCGCCCCCCGAGGTTAGGGCTTTCACCCGGTAGGCTAGAGGATGGTGGGTGGAGGGAGGCAGACCTAACGAATGCCTCCAAGCAGGAAGAACGGTGCCCTCGGGCGTCGCCACCGCCCATCGAGATCAGGGCTTTCACCTAGGAGGCTAGAGGATGGTGGGTGGAGGGAGGCAGACCTGCCAACGCCTCCACGGAGGAAGAACGGTGCCCTCAGGCGTCGCCGCCGCCCACCGAGGTTAGAGCTTTCACCCAAGAGGCTAGAGGATGGTGGGTGGAGGAAAGCAGACCTGACTAATGCCTCCAAGGAGGAAGAACGGTGCCTTTGGGTGTCACTGCCGCCCACCGAGGTTAGGGCATTCACCCGGGAGGCTAGAGGATGGTGGGTGGAGGGAGGCAGACCTGACAAATGCCTCCAAGGAGGAAGAACGGTGCCCTCGGGCGTCGCCACCGCCCACCGAGGTTTGGGCTTTAACCCGGGAGGCTAGAGGATGGTGGGTGGAGGGAGGCAGACCTGACCAACGCCTCCAAGGAGAAAGAACGGTGCCCTCGGGCATCGCCGCCGCCCACCTATGTTAGGGCTTTCACCCGGGAGGCTAGAGGATGGTGGCTGGAGGAAAGAAAACCTGACTAATGCCTCCAAGGAGGAAGAATGGTGCCCTCGGGCATCGCCACCACCCACCGAGGTTAGGGCTTTCATGCGGGAGGCTAGAGGATGGTGGGTGGAGGGAGGCAGACCTGAGTAATGCCTCCAAGGAGGAAGAACGGTGCCCTCGGACGTCGCCGCCGCCCACCGGGGTTAGGGATTTCACTCGGGAGGCTAGAGGATGGTGGGTGGAGGGAGGCAGACCTGACCAACGCCTCCAAGGAGGAAGAACGGTGCCCTCGGGCGTCGCCGCCACCCACCGAGGTTAAGGCTTTCACCCGGGAGGCTAGAGGATGGTGGGTGGAGGGAGGCAGACCTGACTAATGCCTCCAAGGAGGAAGAACGGTGCGCTCGGGCGTCACCGCCGTCGCGGCCAGCCATGGATTTCTCCTAGTCTAGCTCCATACCACCATCCCACCCACAACACATAAACCGATGATCGAAGAAGAACACCGACCCAGGGCCGGAGAGGTGGGATCGCATCGCATCGAAGATGAAAGGGGCCGCCAGATCTGGTGCCGCCGGCCGCCGGGACCGTTCCAGGTACACGTCCACCGGATCCCCGCCGTCCTCACGGCCAGGGACACCGGCACCACGCCTGCGCCCTCCCTCGCCATAGAGCCGGTGGCGCCACTCTGACCGAGGCCGCCGCCGCAGATCCCGCGGCCCCCTACGAGAGAGCAGAGCAGCAGATGCCCCACCACCACCTTCCTCGGCGGTGCCCCGGGCTTGCCTCAGGCGGTGGCGGGGGGTGAAGTGAGACAGGAAGGGAGGAGCTTTGCGGCGATCTAGGGTTTCGCCCCCGAGACGCCCGGATTGGGAGGGGGGAGCCAGTTCCGAATGAGTCCACATGAGGACGCTGGCACTAATTTTAATGAAAAAGTCCTTGTCTGGTACATTGCGACAAAAACATTGTTGTCATGTCATGTGGGAGTGTGGCAGCCAGGTCCAGGTGATGACGATGCTGAGGCAGTGTCTAACTACATGTACATGCATGGTATTCCTCCCCCTTGATGAACGTCCCTACATGCATGCTTCCTGCCCCACATATGCTGCTTCAAAGCCCAAAACTTGCACCTGATTGTATTTGCATTTATATGAACTCGGCTCATATGCCCAACTACATGTTTGTTTGTTTGTTTGTTTGTTATACTCCCTCCATACGAAACCAGAACCTAAGACCTTTTTGTCAGGACCCCGATCCTAATTCACACCGATCTAGCATGTAACACATCATATCACTTTGCGGCCTCACGCACGGTATTCCCACGGGTGCCACCTTACCTGGCCCAGGACCGTGTGCGTCTTTTGGCTGACGTATATGATAGTGTCGCTAGCATCCATATGACAGAGAACCCGGGCCGACATGACTAGTCGTGAACCCAAAGTGGCACTAACTTACAGCGACAGGCATACATGACCCAGCAACGAACCTGTCGGTCATCAGCGAGTGAATTTGGGCTGTAGCAACTGGGCTAGCAGGACTCCGGGAATCCGGGCTGTAGCAGGCTAACAAGACTCTGAAAGACACCGCGTGACATTTCCCTGAAGGGACAGACACAGGATCGAAGAAGGACACATGCCGGCTAGTCTAAGTGTTCCGGAGCAGTAGCAACTGGGCTAACAGGACTCCGGTAAACCGGGCTATAGCAGACTACCATGGCTCAGTGGAAGCACTAGACTACATTCCCCATAAGAGAGGCTACCAAGGATAGACAACTAGGTTGTCGGATCCCACACATACCAAGCATTTCAATCATACACACAATATGCTCGATGTGTGTAAATACAACATGGCATCACAACAAAACTCTACGACTCAAAGTATTTATTTATAAGGCTCCGAAGAGTCGGATATTACAAACATGGGTCTCATGACCCAGCATTCAAGTCATACAAGCAATAGCACATGCGGAAGCTTAACTAGTCTGAGTACAGACAACTACAAAAGAAAAGGCTGAGAAGCCTGACTATCTACAAGACCTTACCGAGGGCACAAGATCGTAGCTGAGGTAACAAGCTAAACGTCGAAGTCCACGCGGAACTACTAGCGAGACTGAAGTCTCTCTGCAAAACATAAATTAAGCAAACGTGAGTACAAATGTACTCAGCAAGACTTACATCAGAACTAACTACATATGCATCGGTATCAACAAAAGGGGGTGGTGGAGTTTAACTGCAGCAAGCCAGCTTTGACTCTGTGGCTATCCTAAACTACGACTGCAAGTAACTCTTTTGAGGTGGCGCACACGAGTCCACATATTCACCAATCAATACACCACTAGGGATCCGCTCCCGTCTCCTGATGACGCACAAGTATAGGGGATCTATCGTAGTCCTTTCGATAAGTAAGAGTGTCGAACCCAACGAGGAGCAGAAGGAAATGATAAGCGGTTTCCAGCAAGGTATTCTCTGCAAGTACTGAAATAAGTGGTAACAGATAGTTTTGTGATAGGATAATTTGTAACGAGCAACAAGTAACAAAAGTAAATAAAGTGCAGCAAGGTGGCCCAATCCTTTTTGTAGCAAAGGACAAGCCTGGACAAACTCTTATATAGAGAAAAGCGCTCCCGAGGACACATGGGAATTATCGTCGAGCTAGTTTTCATCACGTTCATATGATTCGCGTTCGGTACTTTGATAATTTGATATGTGGGTGGACCGGTGCTTGGGTGCTGTTTTTACTTGAACAAGCATCCCACTTATGATTAACCTCTATTGCAAGCATCCGCAACTACAACAAAAGTATTAAGGTAAACCTAACCATAGCATGAAACATATGGATCCAAATCAGCCCCTTACGAAGCAACGCATAAACTAGGGTTTAAGCTTCTGTCACTTTAGCAACCCATCATCTACTTATTACTTCCCAATGCCTTCCTCTAGGCCCAAATAATGGTGAAGTGTTATGTAGTCGATGTTCACATAACACCACTAGAGGCTAGACAACATACATCTCATCAAAATATCGAACGAATACCAAATTCACATGACTACTAATAGCAAGACTTCTCCCATGTCCTCAGGAACAAACGTAACTACTCACAAAGCATATTCATGTTCATAATCAGAGGGATATTAATATGCATAAAGGATCTGAATATATGATCTTCCGCCAAATAAACCAACTAGCATCAACTACAAGGAGTAATCAACACTACTAGCAACCTACTAGTACCAATCCCGGACTTGGAGACAAGAATTGGATACAAGAGATGAACTAGGGTTTTGAGAGGAGATGGTGCTGATGAAGATGTTGATGGAGATTGCCCTCTCCCGATGAGAGGAGCGTTGGTGATAACGATGGCGATGATTTCCCCCTCCCGGAGGGAAGTGTCCCCAGGCAGAACAGCTCTGCCGGAGCCCTAGATTGGTTCCACCAAGGTTCCGCCTCGTGGCGGCGGAGTCTCGTCCTGAAAGGTTGCTTATGATTTTTCCCTGGACGAAAGACTTCATATAGCAGAAGATGGCCACCGGAGAGCCAACAGGGGGCCCACGAGGCAGGGGGCGCGCCCTGGGGGGTAGGGCACGCCCCCCACCCTCGTGGGCAGGTGGTGGCCCCCCTGACGTATTTCTTCCGCTCAGTATTTTTTATTATTTCCAAAAATAACTTTCGTGGAGTTTCAGGACTTTTGGAGTTGTGCAGAATAGGTCTCTAATATTTGCTCCTTTTCTAGCCCAGAATTCCAGTTGCCGGCATTCTCCCTCCTTATGTAAACCTTGTAAAATAAGAGAGAATAGGCATAAGTATTGTGACATAATGCATAATAATAGCCCATAATGCAATAAATAACGATATAAAAGCATGATGCAAAATGGACGTATCAACTCCCCCAAGCTTAGACCTCGCTTGTCCTCAAGCGGAAGCCGATAACGATAAATATGTCCACATGTTTAGAAATAGAGGTGTCGATAAAATAAAATACGGACATGAGGGCATCATGATTATTCTCATAACAGCAACATATATGGATATTGTCATATGATTTCTTATGCTGAAGTAATAATCCATTCACAATGCAAAAGTATGAATCAAAAACTTTATTGAGAACTAACAAACTATAATCTCAGTCATTGAAGCAATTGCAATTTATCATAACATCAGAAAGAGTCTATGTCAGAGCTTTCTAGCAAGTCCACATACTCAACTATCATTTAGTCTTTCATAATTGCTAACACTCACGCAATACTTGTGGTTATGGAGTTTTAACCGGACACAGAGAAAGATAGGGGCTTATAGTTTCGCCTCCCAACCTTTTACCGCAAGGGTAGTGTCAGCAATAATAACTCATGCTGACTTACATCCAATTAGATATACCTATCAGGATCATTCCAACACACTGTGCTTGCCAAAGGATAAAATATAAAAAGGAAAGGTGAAGATCACCATGACTCTTGCATAAGATAGAAGATGATAGTAACAGATAGGCCCTTCGTAGAGGGAAGCAGAGGTTGCCATGCGCTTTCAGGGTTGGATGCACAAAATCTTAATGCGAAAGAACGTCACTTTATATTGCCACTTGTGATATGAACCTTTATTATGCAGTCCGTCGCTTTTATTTCTTCCACATCACAAGATCGTATAAAGCTTATTTCCTCCACACCAATCAATCATACATATTTAGAGAGCAATTTTTATTGCTTGCACCGATGACAACTTACTTGAAGGATCTTACTCAATCCATAGGTAGATATGGTGGACTCTCATGGCAAAACTGGTTTAAGGTTTTTTTGGAAGCACAACTAGTGTCTCTACTTGGTGCTAAGAATTTGGCTAGCATGAGGGGGAAAGGCAAGCTCAACCTGTTGGATGATCCATGACAATATACTTTATCTCAGATATAAGAAAACATAACCCATTACGTTGTATTCCTTGTCCAACATCAACTCTTTAGCATGTCATATTTTAATGAGTGCTCCCAATCATAAAAGATGTCTACGATAGTATATTTATATGTGAAACCTCTCTTTCTTTATTACTTCCTATTAATTGCAAAGATGACCAAAACTATGTTTGCCAACTCCCAACAACTTTTACTCATCATACTATTTCTATGTGAAGTCATTACTCTCAATAAGATCAATATGAGCTCTTTGTTTCTTTTTATTCTTCTTCTCTTTTCTTTTATTCAGTCAAGATCATGGCAAAATAATCAAGCCCTTGACTCAACACTAATCTTTATTATATAGCTCACGGACTCGATTACATAGAGAGATCATAAAGCAAAACTCAAAACTAGATCATGCCATAAACTTTATTCTAAACGGTAATACGATACCGGGGCACCTCCCCCAAGCTTGGCAGTTGCCAGGGGAGTGCCCATACCCATGTGATTATATCTCCTTCTTCGGGGATGGTGTAATATTCTTGGCGATGATGCCTCTCAGGATACGATTCTCCTCCTTGAGCTTATTGACTTGCTGCTTGAGGTCCATTATTTCCTTACGAAGCTTTCCTGTAACCGCTAAAGCTCCTTTCACCCAAGGGTGTTGCATAGCTGCGGGAGAACAAGTGACACTCTTCTTCATATTTTCATAAGAAAGAAATTTAACATTGGAAGGGATAACCGAGTTTGGAATAGCTGAGCTCTGTAGTTCGCCCATCGTGAACCCAGCTCGGAAGCGAGAAGTGACTTCTTGATCCTCCATGGCATCTATCCTCATCAAATCAGCCTCCATCTCTTCCTCCGTTGCTGGCCCAAAGTGGTCAGCATCGCGTTTGTCCTTGGTTCCGATGCCGGATGAGACACCCGGCTCTCCCCGACTGACTCTTGAGAAGACATCTTGCTCTAATCTGCAGCAGCAACAGCTCGAAACAAGAACAGAGGATATTTGCGTGATAAAGGGGTCAAAACCTTCGGGAGAATATATAATGAATTTTTACCGACCAAAATACGTATCGTGCAAGAAAACGGAGCCTGGAGATCACACAAGGTGCCCACGAGGTAGGGGGCGCGCCCAGTAGGGTAGGGCGCGCCCTCCACCCTCGTGGAGGCCTCGTGTCCTTCCCAGACTGCTTCTTATTTTCTATTTTTCTAAATATTCCAAAACGGAGAAATATTGCCATAAAAATTGTTTTGGAGTCGGTTTACTTACCGTACCACATACCTATTCCTTTTCGGAGTCTGAAACGTTCTGGAAAGTGTCCCTTATGTATTCCTCCGGGGTTACGCTTTCAATAACATTGGTTTCAACATTTATAGGATTACCTGAGATATAATGTTTGATTCTTTGACCGTTCACCACCTTCGGATTTGTTCCTTCGAAGTTGTTGATTTTTATGGCACCGGAACGATAGACCTCCTCGATAACGTAAGGGCCTTCCCATTTAGAGAGAAGTTTTCCTGCAAAAAATCTTAAACGAGAGTTGTATAACAATACATAATCACCTACATTAAACTCACGCTTTTGTATCCTTTTGTCATGCCATCTTTTAACTTTTTCTTTAAACAACTTGGCATTTTCATAAGCTTGGGTTCTCCACTCATCAAGTGAGCTAATATCAAATAACCTCTTCTCACCGGCAAGTTTGAAATCATAATTGAGCTCTTTAATGGCCCAATATGCCTTATGTTCTAGTTCGAGAGGTAAGTGACATGCTTTGCCATAAACCATTTTATACGGAGACATACCCATAGGATTTTTATATGCAGTTCTATAGGCCCATAATGCATCATCAAGTTTCTTGGACCAATTATTTCTAGATCTATTAATAGTCTTTTGCAAAATTAATTTGAGCTCTCTATTACTCAATTCTACTTGACCACTAGACTGTGGGTGATAAGGAGATGCAATTCTATGATTAACATCATACTTAGCAAGCATTTTACGGAAAGCACCATGAATAAAATGTGAACCACCATCAGTCATTCAATATCTAGGGACTCCAAACCTTGAAAAAATAACTTCTTTAAGCATCTTAATAGAGGTGTTATGATCAGCACTACTAGTTGGAATAGCTTCTACCCACTTAGTAACGTAATCAACAGCAACTAAAATATGTGTATATCCATTAGAGGCAGGAAAGGGTCCCATATAATCAAAGCCCCAAACATCAAATGGTTCAATAACGAGTGAATAGTTCATAGGCATTTCTTGACGTCTACTAATATTACCAATTCTTTGACATTCATCACAAGATAAGACAAACTTACGGGCATCCTTGAAGAGAGTAGGCCAATAAAAACCGGATTGCAATACCTTATGTGCAGTTCTATCTCCAGCGTGGTGTCCTCCATAAGCCTCGGAGTGACACTTGCGTAGGATCTGTTCCTGTTCATGCTCAAGTACACAACGTCTAATAAGACCATCTACTCCTTCTTTATAAAGATGTGGGCCATCCCAAAAGTAATGTCTCAAATCATAGAAAAACTTTTTCTTTTGTTGATATGTGAAACTAGGTGGTATAAATTTAGCAACAATATAATTAGCATAATCAACATACCACGGAGTACTACGAGAGGCATTTATGACATTTAATTGCTCATCAGGAAAGCTATTGTGACGCCCGGATAATTAAGCTACAGTAAACCTCTGTTAACGATGCCACGTCACCATGATTACTGTTGCTAATCTCGCGTTAGTTCGAAACCGGTTCGAATTCAAATTCAAAATCAAGCAAACAATAAAATATTTTCGAATATTAAAACTAAAATGTTGGGGTGTCGCCGAATAATTCATGAATAATAATGGTGGGGAAACCAACATTTCTTATAATACTTCAATTCACTAAAATAACCAAAGCCTAGGGCAAAACAATTAATTTAATGCCTTTTATAAGTTATAATAATATAACTAGTGTGCCAAAATAATTATTGCAGTGGCCTAATTAGTAATACTAATTTAGGTGCTACTTGACATTTTATAAAACTAAAATAATAGAAACTATAAATGAAAACAGTAAAGAAATAAAAGAAAAATAGAAAAGGAAAAGCAAATCAAGAGAAAACAAAAAAAGGGAACCCCCCCCCCCCCGCTGGGCCCCTTTGGCCCAGCTGGCCGTCCACGCGGGCCCCCAGCCGTCCGAATGGGCCGGCCCACCCCGCGCCCCCCCACTCCCCTTATCCACGCCACCGACACCCCGTCGTCTCCCCCCCACTCCCCACGTCTCTCCCCTCCCGATCCGATCTGGATCGGGGACGAACTGCTTCCCCCCCTCTCGCGACGCCAGCGCCCCAACCCCGTCGCCGGACTCCCCCATCGCCTCGACCCCGACGCCGCGCCCCATCGCTCGCACCCGTCGCCGCTGGACCTCGTCGTCCACGTCCTCAGCCCCAACGACCGCGCACGTCACTGCCCTCGCCGGATTCGTCAAGCCCCTCCTCGCCGGACTGCCTCCTCCACGTCGCCGTCGTCCTCGTCTACTCCCCGAGCCCCGCTGCCCTGGACCCTACCCCCCGTGGTGAGACCCCGGCCTCTCCTTCCCCGCGCGCGTGCTCGAACCACTGTGCCGCGCAACGCGCGCCCCGCCGTCCGCCTGCGCACGCGCCGCCCACGGCCGTAGCCGCCGTCTCCACTCCGCCTGGCAGTGCCTTGCCCCGCCTCCTTGGCCGCGCCCCCGCGGGCGCTCGTGCCACACGCACCCCCCCCCATCCCCTCGTACACCTCATCGCCCCGATCTTCCTCACACGCGCGCGCCCGCAACCGCGCAGCGCGCAGCTCTGTTGCAGCCACCTCTGCCGCCCAGCAGCGCCACTGCTCGCCGAATTGCCCCGCGGTGGTCCGGCCGCACCCTCCACGGCTCCGACGTCCTCCTCCGGCGACCGCCCGCTTTCGCTACGGCCCCGCCCCGCTGTGGCCTCGCCGGCGCCCACGCGCCCGCTCCGGCCCCGTTCCGGCCTCGCCGGCCCTGGCCGAGGCCCCCCTGCTACGCGGGCGTGCCCACCCGAGGCCACGGCCTCGCCCTCGATGGGCGCCTGCAACCGCGCCCGAGACCCACGCCCGTAACCGCTAGGCTCCCCCAGAGCCAATGACAAACGGGGCCCACGCCCCTGAGAACGAAGAAAAAAGAATTAAAAAATATATAAATAATAATAATAATAATAATATATTAAAAATAATTAATTAATTAAAGAATTAATTAACCTAATTAATTTTTGATTAATTAAACTAAACTAATTAAACTGTTAGTTAATTAATTAATCAGTCAATGACAGGTGGGTCCCGCACGTCAGTTTGACCCAGTCAACGCCCTGTTGACTGCTGACGTCATGATGACGTCAGCAGGCACTATTCTGGATAATGTTGAATTAAATAAATTCTAAAATAATTTAAAACTTTAGAAAATCATATAAAATAAACCGTAGCTCAGATGAAAATACTTTCTATATGAAAGTTGCTCAGAACGACGAGACGAATCCGAATACGCAGTCCGTTCGTCCGCCAGACGTCCCTAGCATAGCAAACTTGCAACTTTCCCCCTCCGTTTTATCTGTCCGAAAAATGCAAACTTCGGGAAAACTTTCCCGGATGTTTCCCCCCTTTTGCCGATATCACCTACTACCGCGTTAGGGCACACCTAGCACCGCGTATTGTCGTGTTACGCTTTGTGTTGTTTTGATTGCTCTGTTATTTATTGTGTTCCCCCTCCGTTACTTCTTTCCGGTAGACCCCGAGACTACCGGCGACCCCCAGTTCGACTACGGAGTTGACGACCCCTCCTACTTGCCAGAGCAACCAGGCAAGCCCCCCCCCTTGATCACCAGATATCGCCTATTCTTCTCTATACTGCTTGCATTAGAGTAGTGTAGCATGTTACTGCTTTCCGTTAATCCCATCCTGATGCATAGCCTGTCATTGTTGCTACAGTTGTTACCCTTACCTGCTATCCTACTGCTTAGTATAGGATGCTAGTGTTCCATCAGTGGCCCTACACTCTTGTCCGTCTGCCATGCTATACTACTGGGCCGTGATCACTTTGGGAGGTGATCACGGGTATATACTATATACATTATATACATGACACATGTGGTGACTAAAGTCGGGTCGGCTCGAGGAGTACCCGCAAGTGATTCTGATGAGGGGGCTGAAAGGACAGGTGGCTCCACCCCGGTAGAGGTGGGCCTGGGTTCCTGACGGCCCCCGACTGTTACTTTATGGCGGAGCGACAGGGCAGGTTGAGACCACCTAGGAGAGAGGTGGGCCTGGCCCTGGTCGGCGTTCGCGGATACATAACACGCTTAACGAGTTCTTGGTATTTGATCTGAGTCTGGCCATTTGGTCTATACGCACTAACCATCTACGCGGGAGTAGTTATGGGTATCCCGGCGTCGTGGTATCAGCCGAAGCCTTCGTGACGTCAGCGACTGAGTGGCGCGCGCCGGATTGGACTGGAACGCCACTTAGGGCTAGGTCTGCTTCCGGCCGCGTACGCAACGTGCAGGTGTGCATAGGGCGATGGGCCCAGACCCCTGCGCGCATAGGGTTAGACCGGCGTGCTGGCCTCTCTGTTGTCCTTAGGTGGGGCTGCGATGTGTTGATCTTACGAGGCCGGGCATGACCCAGGAAAGTCTGTCCGGCCAAATGGGATCGAGCGTGTTGGGTTATGTGGTGCACCCCTGCAGGGAAGTTTATCTATTCGAATAGCCGTGTCCCTCGGTAAAAGGACGACCCGGAGTTGTACCTTGACCTTATGACAACTAGAACCGGATACTTAATAAAACACACCCTTCCAAGTGCCAGATATAACCCGGTGATCGCTCTCTAACAGGGCGACGAGGAGGGGATCGCCGGGTAGGATTATGCTATACGATGCTACTTGGAGGACTTCAATCTACTCTCTTCTACATGCTGCAAGATGGAGGCTGCCAGAAGCGTAGTCTTCGACAGGATTAGCTATCCCCCCCTTAATTCTGGCATTCTGCAGTTCAGTCCACTGATATGGCCCTTTACACATATACCCATGCATATGTAGTGTAGTTCCTTGCTTGCGAGTACTTTGGATGAGTACTCACGGTTGCTTTTCTCCCTCTTTTCCCCCTTTCCCTTCTACCTGGTTGTCGCAACCAGATGCTGGTGTCCAGGAGCCAGACGCCACCGTCGACGACGACTCCTACGACACTGGAGGTGCCTACTACTACGTGCAGCCCGCTGACGACGACCAGGAGTGTTAGGAGGATCCCAGGCAGGAGGCCTGCGCCTCGTTCGATCTGTATCCCAGTTTGTGCTAGCCTTCTTAAGGCAAACTTGTTTAACTTATGTCTGTACTCAGATATTGTTGCTTCCGCTGACTCGTCTGTGATCGAGCACTTGTATTCGAGCCCTCGAGGCCCCTGGCTTGTATTATGATGCTTGTATGACTTATTTATGTTTTAGAGTTGTGTTGTGATATCTTCCCGTGAGTCCCTGATCTTGATCGTACACATTTGCGTGCATGATTAGTGTACGGTCAAATCGGGGGCGTCACAAGTTGGTATCAGAGCCGACTGCCTGTAGGAATCCCCCTTTCCAACTCCTTGGCCGAAGTCGAGTCTAGTCAGTGAAAACTTTTTACTAACATGGCTGTGTGGCTTACGGGCCCACGTCGCCATTGGGTGGTATTAGGATCTTTTACTCCTCGACCTATACTCTGGGACTCTGACATCTCTTCTATTCGGGTTAAATGAATTTTGCTAAATCTAACATTAGGATCTCGTTATCACTTTCACCCGGAGAGCCCCTTATTACTGATGATCGTCTGCTACACGTGAAGACCCTGAAGATACTCTCCGCTGATAACCCGAGAACTTGTGTTCATCGCTTTTGCAATTCCCTTTCATCGATAAACTCCTATGGATAACCACGTATACTCGCCATTCATACAATGTTTCCCAGATGATCTTGTTATTACAAGATACCCCGAAATTCTCTCTGTTGTTCCGAGAATCCTTTGAGCTTACTACCTTGCTGTTCATTGTCACCTGAATACCCCTACGGATAATCCTCGCACTTACCGAGTATCCGCTCATCCTCAGTTGATTCAAGTATTTCACAAAAGTGTTCAAAATATCATTCGATCCTTCCGAAAATCTTCAGGAGCCTGTTGCTCTTGAAATTCTTGCTTACTAGCATTATGGTTAATCCCATAAGTCTATAATCTTATTGGCATCTTTTGTCATTATCATTTTGAGTCCGTTGATTCAATTTGTTGCGAATGCTCGCAATCCTCAATCATATCCTAGAATTCATCCTTCCGGCTCAGACGTCATTTTAAACGTGAGCTGGATCTCGACCTATCAAATTGCCATCGATTGTACCCCTAAGCCTACTCAACTTATCCATCCTTGATCAGAGCGTTGCTTCTGACCCCCTGATTTGGAAATCATAATTCTTTTGCATTTGAACTTTGAGTTAGTCAGTTGTTTCTATAATCAGATCTCCTTGCATTCTTCTTCCTCTGGTTGAGTACCGATGCTCACATCAGATCCCTTGTGGACCATCGGTTCCTTTGTTGGATTTTATCCGACAGTGTCCTTCCTATTGAATAACCTTGTGAGCCTTTCCATGGGTATATAATGCCTTTGGTAAATTGTATCCTCTGTTTTCTCAACCATGCTCTGTTTTCGAGCTGGTGGTATTTACTATTGAAGCTGGTGGTATATGTTTCCACGATACTCTGACGGGTTGAACCTATGCCTTCCTTAATGTGGGTGAACTCAGAAGTTTTCACGAGTCATACTCATCTGGTATTTCACCAGGTAAAAGTTTCAACACTAATGCCTTTACCAAAGCGAGGAGTGAATGGAAGGTTATACATTGAAGAAGTGGGAGTCGACCTTGAACCTTGCGTTCATGCCCATGGACACGATGTATAACTTATCATGGAAGCTGCTTGTAAAAATAATTACCCCCCTTGTTATAAGTTCATCTTGTATCCGTGGTACGATCATTTATGATCGTGGTTTCTGACCATGTTCTCCTTTAAATACCATTTCTCATGCAAGTTTAAGCACTTGTCTTCTGCAGAGTAATACCCCAGTCCAACCTCTACCTTGATTTGTCGTCGAGTATTACCCCCCTGGTATCTCAAGATTATCACGGAACTGCATAACTTCTTATGAGTTCTTCATCAAGTGCTACATTCTCACTGATTCCAATTTTTCACGGGCTTCGAGTTTTAAAACACTCAAAACCACCGATAACTGAATCGAGTCCGCACTGCGATTAAACACCTCTTAGTAATCTTCTTTACTTATAAGTTTGTACCCGATCACGTCATTCCTAGCCTGATTGGCTACATCATTATCGTGCCGATTTTAACTGTGCTACCTGGTCTTTATTCCTGGAGCACCACTTTCGACGATGAGCTAAGCTTACGTCGATTTTCCTCGTCATATCATTTCGCCTTGAACAGCAAGCTTGATTTCGAGTTTGTGTCCTACCCATGTTTCCAATAACCTTCCGCTTCATCATTCCTTTGACTTGATGTCATCGCTGATTGATTACATCTTCATGAAATCTCTCGACAAATGTGTCGTGATCATCATCAACCTTATGGGCTCTTCCAGGATATCAATTGAGTTCATGATGAGAAATACCATCCTTGCCCCATTTGTGTTATCTTTGACCACTTTATTGCCTTCCGTTTAACACAAACTTGTTCGTGTTTTGTGTTATACCTTGAGATCCTTGCTATCCAGCATTTGTTCTTCTTTACCTTGGAGTATTACCATCTTTTATGTCAAGAATGTCATGGGAATTTTCACCACCCCTTAAGAATTCTTGATACAAGTAATACTTATTACCATCACCGTTCTTTTCACCGTTCTTATTACCATCACCGTTCTTTTCTTGGTGTCCGTGTTGTTTCTAACCGGAATGCCGACAAATGGTCTGTGATGTGTAAATTTAAAACTTCTAGTAACCTTATTGCTTTGAAGTTAATGGTCGATAGTTTCATTCTAAGTCTGTTGCTTATTGAATCATCATTCGAACATTGATCGTGCTACCTAGCCCATATTTCGGGTGCACATTTCAACCAATGTTTAATTGTGTATGTTTTCCTCGAGCATACATCATTATACCATTTGATCTGACAAATGTTATCTCCTTGTTCACATAGTTGTGGAAATCCATCTTTTGGAAATCTCAATGGATTGTCGCTGAGTCAATCAGTCACCTCCTCACCTCTCCTTGATTTAATGACGAACCCTTGTCTCAGAACTTGCTTCCA
The DNA here is from genome assembly GCF_018294505.1 of Triticum aestivum. Taxonomy (NCBI): domain Eukaryota; kingdom Viridiplantae; phylum Streptophyta; class Magnoliopsida; order Poales; family Poaceae; genus Triticum; species Triticum aestivum. The sequence goes on from NC_057805.1 coordinate 569,381, forward strand.
TAGTTCATTTCCCGAGAATCTTACAATGTCGTCTCGTCAATTTGTTTTGCACCTTTTCTTCTCAGGCATCCTGAGTCTGAGGAATCGTGACACCAATCAGATCTGAATCTCGGTCAGATATGATGGTTGGAACATATTTCCAAGAGTTATAACATTGGTCTCTACATAACTCGATAAGGTGGTGTCTTTGCTTAGCACCCCTAGCCAGAGGACCTTTTGTTATAATTTCCTTTTTAGCAAGGTTAACCATTCTCCCATGAGGAAATTGTAAGACTTATTCTACAAGTTGTTCCTGATGGATCCTTTTTGTTTCCAAAGTCTGATCTTCACCTGTTGACCATGTCAATGCTATCTCGAAGCATGTCTATGGTACTCCGATTTTCAACAGGAACATTTGAAGCCCAATGCTAAATGTTTCCTGCTCAATTATCCAAACACCGTTGTATGGGTAATGTCATGAAATTTCTCTCCCCTACCTAAAGAGTTTTCTACATTATATCCTGTCATGAATATCATGCTCAGCTTATCCTTGGGAAGGATATACCCTTGAAATATGTGTTTAAACACATTTTCCTTTCCATTCTTCTGTTTAATCTGATAATCATAATTTCCTTTCCATTGTTTGGTTTAACCTTTCTGTTGATCTATATGATCTAAGCAGTAATATTCTCCTGCTTATGTAAACACCTCGGTGTACAACTCTGTCAGTAAGACCCTGTTACTATTGTTGGTGACATTTCGGTAACCACCGATGGACGAGAACTTGCCTAATGGTCCGCCTCGTTTCAACGAGCAGGAAAATGGTTCTCTTCGTCCCTCGCCCTTGGTACCGACGATGTGGCTGACATATAACTGACAGGCTACCCTCTGACATGCCTTGCTATCATGATCGTGCAAGATGTCACCGCCCTTCCTACTTTTAACCCAGATGGTGGGCCCATAACCACAGTCCCACAGGATCGAAACCTGACTCTTCTTTACAACCCGGATTCTAATGTATCCTGTGAACCTAGCTTCGTATGTGATTCACGAGCTAAAATCTATACCATTATTCATCCTGGAATCAAACACCATGTTATTCTCGTTACTCTGAACCCTTTTCACACTTCGTTTCAGGCAACGAACGATGGCATGCCCGCTCGAAACTTCTCATGCTACCTTCATACTTTGCTCTCGATATTTTCTTAAGTTTCAATTCGAGAGTTACTTTCCACCTTCCCCCGATTTTATCAACCAGATAGTTAACCTTTCGGAGGTCCGTTTTTCCGAAGTTACCCCTTGTCCGTCATATGTACAATGAAAACTCCGAAGAAAGGATCACGACTTCATCATGATGACCTGAAGCAGAGAATTAAAGACATCAACAAAAGGGATCAACCTCTTCGAAAGGGCAGCCAAGACCGAGAAGACTCGTTAGGTTTTCGCTACCAACACTTTCCTCCCTTACTCCACCGCTTAAATCTCGGGACGAGATTTCTTGTAGTGGAGGAGAATTGTGACGCCCGGATAATTAAGCTACAGTAAACCTCTGTTAACGATGCCACGTCACCATGATTACTGTTGCTAATCTCGCGTTAGTTCAAAACCGGTTCGAATTCAAATTCAAAATATGGCAAACAATAAAATATTTTCGAATATTAAAACTAAAATGTTGGGGTGTCGCCGAATAATTCATGAATAATAATGGTGAGGAAACCAACATTTCTTATAATATTTAAATTCACTAAAATAACCAAAGCCTAGGGCAAAACAATTAATTTAATGCCTTTTATAAGTTATAATAATATAACTAGTGTGCCAAAATAATTATTGCAGTGGCCTAATTAGTAATACTAATTTAGGTGCTACTTGACATTTTATAAAACTAAAATAATAGAAACTATAAATGAAAACAGTAAAGAAATAAAAGAAAAATAGAAAAGGAAAAGCAAATCAAGAGAAAACAAAAAAAAACGGGAACCCCCCCCCCGCTGGGCCCCTTTGGCCCAGCTGGCCGTCCACGCGGGCCCCCAGCCGTCCGAATGGGCCGGCCCACCCCGCGCCCCCCACTCCCCTTATCCACGCCACCGACACCCCGTCGTCTCCCCCCACTCCCCACGTCTCTCCCCTCCCGATCCGATCTGGATCGGGGACGAACTGCTTCCCCCCCCTCTCGCGACGCCAGCGCCCCAACCCCGTCGCCGGACTCCCCCATCGCCTCGACCCCGACGCCGCGCCCCATCGCTCGCCGTCGCCACCCCGTCGCCGCTGGACCTCGTCGTCCACGTCCTCAGCCCCGACGACCGCGCACGTCACTGCCCTCGCCGGGTTCGTCAAGCCCCTCCTCGCCGGACTGCCTCCTCCACGCCGCCGTCGTCCTCGTCTACCTCCCCGAGCCCCGCTGCCCTGGACCCTACCCCCCGCGGTGAGACCCCGGCCTCTCCTTCCCCGCGCGCGTGCTCGAACCACTGTGCCGCGCAACGCGCGCCCCGCCGTCCGCCTGCGCACGCGCCGCCCACGGCCGTAGCCGCCGTCTCCACTCCGCCTGGCAGTGCCTTGCCCCGCCTCCTTGGCCGCGCCCCCGCGGGCGCTCGTGCCACACGCACCCCCCATCCCCCCGTACACCTCGTCGCCCCGATCTTCCTCACACGCGCGCGCCCGCAACCGCGCAGCGCGCAGCTCTGCTGCAGCCACCTCTGCCGCCCAGCAGCGCCACTGCTCGCCGAATTGCCCCGCGGTGGTCCGGCCGCACCCTCCACGGCTCCGACGTCCTCCTCCGGCGACCGCCCGCTTTCGCTACGGCCCCGCCCCGCTGTGGCCTCGCCGGCGCCCACGCGCCCGCTCCGGCCCCGTTCCGGCCTCGCCGGCCCTGGCCGAGGCCCCCCTGCTACGCGGGCGTGCCCACCTGAGGCCACGGCCTCGCCCACGATGGGCGCCTGCAACCGCGCCCGAGACCCACGCTCGTAACCGCTAGGCTCCCCCAGAGCCAATGACAAACGGGGCCCACGCCCCTGAGAACGAAGAAAAAAAGAATTAAAAATATATAAATAATAATAGTAAAAATAATAATAATAATATATAAAAAAATAATTAATTAATTAAAGAATTAATTAACCTAATTTTTGATTAATTAAACTAATCTAATAACTAAACTAATTAAACTGTTAGTTAATTAATTAATCAGTCAATGACAGGTGGGTCCCGCACGTCAGTTTGACCCAGTCAACGCCCTGTTGACTGCTGATGTCATGCTGACGTCATGATGATGTCAGCAGGCACTATTCTGGATAATGTTGAATTAAATAAATTCTAAAATAATTTAAAACTTTAGAAAATCATATAAAATAAACCGTAGCTCAGATGAAAATACTTTCTATATGAAAGTTGCTCAGAACGACGAGACGAATCCGAATACGCAGTCCGTTCGTCCGCCAGACGTCCCTAGCATAGCAAACTTGCAACTTTCCCCCTCCGTTTCATCTGTCCGAAAAATGCAAACTTCGGGAAAACTTTCCCGGATGTTTCCCCCCTTTGCCGATATCACCTACTACCGCGTTAGGGCACACCTAGCACCGCGTATTGTCATGTTACGCTTTGTGTTGTTTTGATTGCTCTGTTATTTATTGTGTTCCCCCTCCGTTACTTCTTTCCGGTAGACCCCGAGACTACCGGCGACCCCCAGTTTGACTACGGAGTTGACGACCCCTCCTACTTGCCAGAGCAACCAGGCAAGCCCACCCCCCCCCCCTTGATCACCAGATATCGCCTATTCTTCTCTATACTGCTTGCATTAGAGTAGTGTAGCATGTTACTGCTTTCCGTTAATCCCATCCTGATGCATAGCCTGTCATTGTTGCTACAGTTGTTACCCTTACCTGCTATCCTACTGCTTAGTATAGGATGCTAGTGTTCCATCAGTGGCCCTACACTCTTGTCCGTCTGCCATGCTATACTACTGGGCCGTGATCACTTTGGGAGGTGATCACGGGTATATACTATATACATTATATACATGACACATGTGGTGACTAAAGTCGGGTCGGCTCGAGGAGTACCCGCAAGTGATTCTGATGAGGGGGCTGAAAGGACAGGTGGCTCCACCCCGGTAGAGGTGGGCCTGGGTTCCTGACGGCCCCCGACTGTTACTTTATGGCGGAGCGACAGGGCAGGTTGAGACCACCTAGGAGAGAGGTGGGCCTGGCCCTGGTCGGCGTTCGCGGATACATAACACGCTTAACGAGTTCTTGGTATTTGATCTGAGTCTGGCCATTTGGTCTATACGCACTAACCATCTACGCGGGAGTAGTTATGGGTATCCCGGCGTCGTGGTATCAGCCGAAGCCTTCGTGACGTCAGCGACTGAGTGGCGCGCGCCGGATTGGACTGGAACGCCACTAGGCTAGGTCTGCTTCCGGCCGCGTACGCAACGTGCAGGTGTGCATAGGGCGATGGGCCCAGACCCCTGCGCGCATAGGGTTAGACCGGCGTGCTGACCTCTCTGTTGTGCTTAGGTGGGGCTGCGACGTGTTGATCTTCCGAGGCCGGGCATGACCCAGAAAAGTGTGTCCGGCCAAATGGGATCGAGCGTGTTGGGTTATGTGGTGCACCCCTACAGGGAAGTTTATCTATTCGAATAGCCGTGTCCCTCGGTAAAAGGACGACCCGGAGTTGTACCTTGACCTTATGACAACTAGAACCGGATACTTAATAAAACACACCCTTCCAAGTGCCAGATATAACCCGGTGATCGCTCTCTAACAGGGCGACGAGGAGGGGATCGCCGGGTAGGATTATGCTATACGATGCTACTTGGAGGACTTCAATCTACTCTCTTCTACATGCTGCAAGATGGAGGCTGCCAGAAGCGTAGTCTTCGACAGGATTAGCTATCCCCCCCTTAATTCTGGCATTCTGCAGTTCAGTCCACTGATATGGCCCTTTACACATATACCCATGCATATGTAGTGTAGTTCCTTGCTTGCAAGTACTTTGGATGAGTACTCACGGTTGCTTTTCTCCCTCTTTTCCCCCTTTCCCTTCTACCTGGTTGTCGCAACCAGATGCTGGTGTCTAGGAGCCAGACGCCACCGTCGACGACGACTCCTACGACACTGGAGGTGCCTACTACTACGTGCAGCCCGCTGACGACGACCAGGAGTAGTTAGGAGGATCCCAGGCAGGAGGCCTGCGCCTCGTTCGATCTGTATCCTAGTTTGTGCTAGCCTTCTTAAGGCAAACTTGTTTAACTTATGTCTGTACTCAGATATTGTTGCTACCGCTGACTCATCTGTGATCGAGCACTTGTATTCGAGCCCTCGAGGCCCCTGGCTTGTATTATGATGCTTGTATGACTTATTTATGTTTTAGAGTTGTGTTGTGATATCTTCCCGTGAGTCCCTGATCTTGATCGTACACATTTGCGTGCATGATTAGTGTACGGTCAAATCGGGGGCGTCACAGCTATCATCAATAGGTAGTGGGTCATCAAGAACATTTTCTAACCTAGCCAAGTTGTCTGCAACGGGGTTCTCAGCTCCCTTTCTATCAATAATATGCAAGTCAAATTCTTGTAACAAGAGAAGCCATCTAATAAGTCTAGGTTTAGCATCTTTATTTTCCATAAGATATTTAATAGCAGCATGATCCATGTGAATAGTTACTTTAGAATCAACAATATAAGGTCTGAACTTATCACAAGCAAATACAACTGCTAAGAATTCTTTTTCAGTAGTAGCATAATTTCTTTGAGCATTGTCTATAGTCTTACTACATATTGAATAACATTTAATTTGTTATCAACTCTTTTCCCTAGAACAGCACCTACAGCATAATCACTGGCATCACACATAATTTCAAAGGGTAAATTCCAATCAGGTGGCTGAATGATAGGTGCAGAGATCAATGCTTTCTTAAGTATTTCAAATGCTTCTACACAATCATCATCAAACACAAATGGTATATATTTTTGTAATAAATTAGTCAGAGGCCGAGAGATTTTGGAGAAGTCCTTGAACCTCCTATAAAAACCGGCATGACCAAGGAAACTTCTTATACCTTTGATGTCCTTGGGACATGGCATCTTTTCAATAGCATCAACCTTGGATTTATCAACTTCAATACCTCTTTCAGAAACTTTATGCCCCAAGACAATACCTTCATTAACCATAAAGTGGCACTTTTCCCAGTTCAAGACAAGATTAGTTTCTTCACATCTCTGCAAAACTCGATCAAGGTTGCTCAAGCAATCATCAAAAGAGGATCCATAGACGGAGAAGTCGTCCATGAAAACCTCACAAATCTTTTCACAGAAGTCAGAGAATATAGCCATCATGCATCTTTGAAAGGTAGCAGGTGCATTACATAAACCAAAAGGCATACGTCTATAAGCAAAAGTACCAAAAGGGCAAGTAAAAGTAGTCTTTGATTGATCATTGGTTGACACAGGTATTTGAGAGAAACCAGAATAACCATCTAGAAAGCAAAAATGTGTATGTTTGGATAATCTTTCTAGCATTTGATCGATAAAAGGTAAGGGTTAATGATCCTTTTTAGTAGCTTTATTTAATTTGCGGAAATCAATTACCATCCTATAACCTGTAATAATTATTTGCGGAATCAATTCATCTTTATCATTAGGAACGACAGTAATACCTCCCTTCTTAGGGACACAATGGACAGGACTTACCCACTGACTATCAGCAACGGGATAAATTATACCTGCCTCCAGAAGCTTTAGTATTTCTTTTCTTACCACTTCTTTCATCTTAGGATTCAGCCGTCGTTGATGATCACGAACTGGTTTGGCATCTTCTTCCAAATTTATTTTATGTTGACATAGAGTGGGACTAATGCCCTTAAGATCATCAAGAGTATATCCAATAGCAGCACGGTGCTTCTTCAGAGTTTTCAATAATCTCTCTTATTCATGCTCTGAAAGGTTAGCACTAATAATAACAGGATATATCTTCTTTTCATCTAGATAAGCATATTTAAGAGTATCAGGCAACGGTTTAAGCTCAAACACGGGATCACCCTTGGGTGGAGGAGGATCCCCTAGGATTTCAACAGGCAAATTGTGTTTCAGGATAGGTTCCTGTTTAAAGAACACTTCATCTATTTCCCTTCTTTCATTCATAAACATATCATTTTCATGGTCTAGCAAATATTGTTCTAAAGGATCACTAGGAGGTACGGCAATAGAAGCAAGACCAATAATTTCATCCTTACTAGGTAATTCCTCTTCACGGTGTTGTCTACTAAATTTAGAGAAATTAAACTCATGAGACATATCACCCAAGCCAATAGTAACAACATTCTTTTCGCAGTCTATCCTAGCATTAACTGTGTTCAAGAAGGGTCTACCAAATATAATGGGACAAAAGCTATCTTGTGGGGAACCAAGAACAAGAAAATCAGCAGGATATTTAGTTTTCCCACACAAGACTTCAACATCTCTAACAATTCCCATTGGTGAAATAGTATCTCTATTGGCAAGTTTGATGGTGACATCAATACCTTCTATCTCAGCAGGTGCAATTTCATGCATAATTTCTTTGTATAAGTCAATAGGTATTGCACTAGCACTAGCACCCATATCGCATAAGCCATGATAACAATGATCTCCTATTTTAACAGAAATAACAGGCATGCCTACCACAGGTCTATGTTTATCTTTAGCAAAAGGTTTGGCAATTCTAGCAGTTTCACCGCAGAAATAAATAACATGCCCATCAATATTATCAGCCAAGAGATCTTTAACAATGGCAATATTAGGTTCAACTTTAATTTGCTCAGGAGGTGTATAAGTTCTAATATTGCTTTTACGAACCACAGTTGAAGCTTTAGCATGATCCTTTATCCTAACAAGGAAGGGTGGTTTCTCAACATAAGAAGTAGGAACAACAGGATCATTATAAGTGATAGTCTTTTCTTCAACTTTAATAGGTGAAGCTACTTTTACTTCTATGGGAGGATGATATTTAAACCACTTCTCCTTGGGGAGATCAACATAAGTAGCAAAAGATTCACAGAAAGAAGCTACTATCTCAGAGTCAAGTCCATATTTAGTGCTAAATTTACGGAAAACATCGGTATCCATAAAAGATTTAACACATCAAACTTAGGTGTCATACCTGACTCCTTACCTTCGTCGAGATCCCAATCTTCAGAGTTGTGTTTAATTCTATCCAATAAATTCCATTTGAATTCAATAGTCTTCATCATAAAAGAGCCAGCACAAGAAGTATCGAGCATGGTGTGATTGTTATCAGAAAGTCGAGCATAAAAACTTTGAATAATTATTTCTCTTGAGAGCTCATGATTGGGGCATGAATATAACATTGATTTAAGCCTCCCCCAAGCTTGAGCGATGCTTTCTCCTTCACGAGGCCAAAAATTATATATATAATTGCGATCATGATGAACAAGATGCATAGGATAAAACTTCTGATGAAATTCCAATTTCAATCGTTTGTAGTTCCATGACCCCGTATCATCACATAGCCTATACCATGTCGATGCATCTCCCTTCAAAGATAAAGGGAAGACCTTCTTCTTAATAACATCACCGGGTATACCTGCAAGCTTAAATAATCCACAAACTTCATCCACATAGATTAGGTGCTCATCAGGATGCTTTGTTCCATCTCCTGCAAAAGGATTAGCTAGCAGTTTTTCTAACATTCCCGAAGGAACTTCAAAGGGAACATTTTCATTTTCAGTAGGTTCAGTAGGTTGAGGAGCAACTCTTTGCTCTACAGGTCGGGGTGAAGATACCCCCGAACAAGCCCCTCAGAGGATTACTTTCCATAGTAACAAGTGACAGTAAATTTCAGCACACTATATAAATTTTTCCTTACCAAATTCCACCTACCAAAGGCGCTTCACTCCCCGGCAACGGCGCCAGAAAAGAGTCTTGATGACCCTCAAGTATAGGGGATCTACCGTAGTCCTTTCGATAAGTAAGAGTGTCAAACCCAACGAGGAGCAGAAGGAAATGATAAGTGGTTTTCAGCAAGGTATTCTCTGCAAGTACTGAAATAAGTGGTAACAGATAGTTTTCTGATAGGATAATTTGTAACGAGCAACAAGTAACAAAAGTAAATAAAGTGCAGCAAGGTGGCCCAATCCTTTTTGTAGCAAAGGACAAGCCTGGACAAACTCTTATATAGAGAAAAGCGCTCCCGAGGACACATGGGAATTATCGTCGAGCTAGATTTCATCATGTTCATATGATTCGCGTTCGGTACTTTGATAATTTGATATGTGGGTGGACCGGTGCTTGGGTGCTGTTCTTACTTGAACAAGCATCCCACTTATGATTAACCTCTATTGCAAGCATCCGCAACTACAAAAAAAGTATTAAGGTAAACCTAACCATAGCATGAAACATATGGATCCAAATCAGCCCCTTACGAAGCAACGCATAAACTAGGGTTTAAGCTTCTGTCACTCTAGCAACCCATCATCTACTTATTACTTCCCAATGCCTTCCTCTAGGCCCAAATAATGGTGAAGTGTTATGTAGTCAACGTTCACATAACACCACTAGAGGCTAGACAACATACATCTCATCAAAATATCGAACGAATACCAAATTCACATGACTACTAATAGCAAGACTTCTCCCATGTCCTCAGGAACAAACGTAACTACTCACAAAGCATATTCATGTTCATAATCAGAGGGATATTAATACGCATAAAGGATCTGAACATATGATCTTCCACCAAATAAACCAACTAGCATCAACTACAAGGATTAATCAACACTACTAGCAACCTACTAGTACCAATCCCGGACTTGGAGACAAGAATTGGATACAAGAGATGAACTAGGGTTTTGAGAGGAGATGGTGCTGATGAAGATGTTGATGGAGATTGCCCTCCCCGATGAGAGGAGCGTTGGTGATGACGATGGCGATGATTTCCCCTCCCGGAGGGAAGTGTCCCCAGGCAAAACAGCTCCGCCGGAGCCCTAGATTGGTTCCGCCAAGGTTCTGCCTCGTGACGGCGGAGTCTCGTCCTGAAAGGTTGCTTATGATTTTTCCCTGGACGAAAGACTTCATATAGCAGAAGATGGCCACCGGAGAGCCAACAGGGGGCCCACGAGGCAGGGGCGTGCCCTGGGGGGTAGGGCGCGCCCCCCACCCTCGTGGGCAGGTGGTGGCCCCCTTGACGTATTTCTTCCGCTTAGTATTTTTTATTATTTCCAAAAATAACTTTCGTGGAGTTTCAGGACTTTTGGAGTTGTGCAGAATAGGTCTCTAATATTTTCTCCTTTTCCAGCCCAGAATTCCAGCTGCCGGCATTCTCCCTCCTTATGTAAACCTTGTAAAATAAGAGAGAATAGGCATAAGTATTGTGACATAATGCATAATAACAGCCCATAATGCAATAAATAATGATATAAAAGCATGATGCAAAATGGACGTATCATCTCCCTACGAGAAGGCCATCCATAGCACTCATGCTTATCTTGCGCATTTTAGAGTATCCACTTCAAGTTATCTATGAACTCTACAGGCAACCCAGAAGTCCTTTACCGCGGACACGGCTATTCGAATAGATGATGTTAACCCTGCAGGGGTGTACTTCTTCACACACGCTCTCGCCACTTACCACCATGTACACATCGTGTATCTCGGCAACCTTCAAGCGGAAGCCTGGCGAGGGAGTCGGCCACAACCTGACTAACCACGCAAGTCTCTAGTCCAGGTTTATCGCCTATTCGGGTTCCATCTGCAAGGAGATCCGGCCGGGGTGTCGCTCATGGCCCCAAACGATGTGTGCAGGGTTCCCAAGCCCACCTCGACGGATGGATCTATTCTTGGTACACCGTGCCACGGTGCCTAGTCTGTCCCAAGCGCACCTATACCGGGTGCCACTTGGTAGACTACTAACACTACCTACAAACACCAGAAACTAGTTGCAACTCCTGGACAGAGATCAGGTTGATTAATATGTCGAGAGGGGCACTTAAGCATTCCAATCCGTGGTAGTAACTGTTCATGGATCACAAACAAAGAACTCGGTTCCTGAGGACGGCTACAATGAGACAACCCACCATCTACTCCTACATGGCCTCTCACCGCTACCTTTACCAAATCGTGTTCACACACTTAGCTCTCAATAGTAGGACATGTTCACCACATTCCAATTCATCCCCGATGAATCAGACCTGACTCAACTCTAAGCAGTAGCAGGCATGACAAACAAGCATGAATGAGTAGGCACATCAGGGCTCAAACAACTCCTACTCATGCTAGTGGGTTTCATCTATTTACTGTGGCAATGACAGGTCATGCAGAGGAAAGGGGTTCAACTACCGCAGCATGTAACAGTTGAAACGTTGTTGTCCTAATGCAGTAAAAGAGAGCAGGAGCGAGAGAGTGGGATTGTATCGGAATGAACAAGGGGGTTTTGCTTGCCTAGCACTCCTGGAGAAGATATAGTTCTTCATCGGTGTCATCGAACTCAACATCGGAACACATCTATCGAGAGGGAACAACCACCGGCAACAAAGAAAGAACACAATCAATGCAATGCACATCCAAATGAATGACATGTCATATTCAGGTACTGAATTGACCTAGTGCAACAGTTAGTCATATTCATTGAAGTGGAATTCAAACATATAGCAAATTCCAACTCCAAAACTAATTACCATTTATTCCATAATCATGAATTGTCCTATTCAGTGAGGTTAACTTGTTCAAACATGCATGAAAATGCCATATTCAGATTCTTTGGATTTTCTGATAATTTTTCATATATGATTTATTTCATTTGGAGTTATAGATTATTTTCTATGATTTTTACAAGTTTTAAACATTTTCTGGAATTTCCTGGTTTATTTTAAATCCAGAAAATGTATTACTGCGTTAGCACTACGTCACTGTGACATCATCAGTTCAACGGGGCTGTCCAGGTCAAACCTGACCAGTAGGCCACGGTCATTAGCTTAATTTAAACAGGGAATAACCTTGTGATTAATTTAAGGGGGCGGGCCCGTCTGTCAATGACCCTGGGGTTAACTAATCAGTGGTTAGCGCTAATTAAGCCTGGGCCACGTCATCAACTCCGGTGACTAATCGCCGGCGTAAACAGGCACGGCGAGGTCGCTCGTCCGGCCAGCTCCGGCGACGGGAGGTCGCATGGCTGGGCTCTATGGACACGGCGCGGCGAGGCGCGTCGTTTGGTAGCAACGGGAGGTGCTGGGGTGGTCGAAAACTACAACGGCGGCGAGCGAGGCAGCGGCGAAGCTTCGGCCATGGCGGCAGCGCTAGATAGGGGACGAGCAGAGCAACGTGGTAAGGGGGAGGAGAAAGAGGAGCTCACGGCGATGCGGCAGGGTAGGTTAGCGGCCTCGGGGACGCTCTGGACGAGGCGAATTGACGGAGTCGATCTCTGGGCACCGGAGGTGAAAACAACGACGCTCCGGTCGACTGGGGCCTCTTCTGGTCGGGTGTGTTGCTCCACGGGGTCGTGGCGGAGCTCGGGACGCGGAGAGGGAGCGAGGGAGTGGCTGTGGCCGTGGTGGAGCTCGTCGGTGGCGGCAGCGTGGTTTGGTGAGGTGGGGAACAGCGAGGGAGAGGGAACCAGAGGAGGGGCAAGAGCTCCAGGGAGAGAGAGGAAGAGCCAGACGGCTCCGGCGGCTGCATGGCATCTTCAGAAGAGTCGGCACACATGCAGGCAGCGTGGAGGTGGCGCGGCGCACGTCGGGCACGCGCCGGCGTCCTTCTGGCGCAAGGACGAGGATGATTGGCACATGGGCCTGGTGGGCTGGCTTCTCTCCTGGGCCAGGTAAGTTATAGGTACTCCCTCCTTCTCTGTTTTCTATTTTAATTACTATTTTCTATTTATTTCAATCTGTATTGATTTAGTTCAAGCACTAAATCATTTTTGTAAACTTTTGAAACTTTTTATGGGCACTAACTGAATTATTTCAGAGACCCTCAGCAAGTTTCAAAATATTTGGAGCTGTAAAAATATTTATAGAATTTTAAAGCTCCAATTCAAATACATACTGGATTAATTCAAAGCCCATTTATGTCCTGGAAAAATGTCCACCATTTTTGGTTTAGGTTCTCACCTTGTTCCATAAATTATGGACATTTTTAAGGGCATTTTGGGTTCATTGAAAAAGATTTTACTTGAGCCTATTTGATTTAATTTGATGCTAGGGTTTGTTCAACCCCCATTTCATATTTAAATGAAATTTAGGCACGATGACATGATGATCATGCAGGGACAAGAAAAGGCTAAGCTAGGGCTGTGACAACTCACCCCCACTAAACAAGAATCTCGTCCCAAGATTCAAGCGTAGGGTAAGAGGAAGAGGGGACACAAAAGCTAACACAATCTTCTCGATCCAATTGCCCTCATCGAAGATGGTTATTCATTGCTTCAAATTGATCTTGACGTCTTTGCTTTCGGGATCTTCATCCAACACGATGACGACAGAAGAAACTCTATAGGAATCGATCTTCTTAAAGATCGAGCAACTCACGATCAACTCACAGAATGAGATGTTGAACATCTCTCGAGCTAAGACACGAAACATACATCCAGAGGGATGGAGTGAGACAGAGAACGAATATTCAAGTTGATAAGCACAATTCCACGCTGAATAAGATGGTGCATGGTTTCAAGATAACCAGGAGTTATCTACCATGATTCCATAATGGCACCTTAGGGAAGGTGACTTGCAGAAATATTCCCTTAAGTGGCAAAAAGAATTACTTTTGATTCACAGATCATTGAAACTCTTTATACCAGCCTAAGGCAAATAACAACAATCGTTTGGCGGGGTAAGAAGGGATGGTATACCCAGATCGGAATGGATGATGTGGACTACTTTGTTGAAGACAACGCAAGGGATGATTTTGCTTGCACGTGCTCTCAAGAACTTGAGCATTTCCATATTCATCAAGGTTCTACCAACATCCGTGTCAAGGATCCTGGCAACACAACATACTACCATGATGAATAGTGATGGACGATGCAGATGCAAAGGAAGATAACACCTTCTCAGATTTCACCTTAGCGAGGCCAAGGAAACAAAATCTGGATGATCGACCGAGAGACATTTAGCACTCCGCTTCTAATGTTCTCCTTGATGTGCTAGCGTAACCCATTTATAGATATGGTTTGGTACCTATAACATCAAGTAAAAGGTCAGACTTCGGGAGCACAAGAATCCATAAGGAATAACTATGGAAGTAAATCCTACGAAATCCTTATGGGGAGGTAGCCAACTTCCTCAATCAAAACACTACAATAATAGGTCTTCCGGGTGGGTGTGTCAGCCACGACATCCACTTTACCGGTTACAGAGAGACCAATATTATAGTTCTTGGGAAACGTTCCAACCATCATATCTGCCTGAGATTCAGATCTGGTTAGTGTCAGGATATTCCAGACTCATCAAGTCTAGAGAGAAAAATGAAAGTTTGCAACACAAGTCGACGAGATGACGTTGCAGGATTCTCGGGCAATGGACTACGGTGGTAAGCTCCAAAACATGAGCCGGTTCTGCTACAAACATGTGAACACGATGTCCCAGACAAGCATGACCACGTAGTAGTCTTACAACGAAACACTACCGAGTTCAGGTGGGGAACCATCATTGCGGATAACGAAGTCCTTGATTAAGCCCGGGTTAGCTCTTAAAAAGGAACTTCTTCTCCTTGAACAAATCAATCAGTGGCTTGGTGTGCTACAGACACATATAGAATGAAGGTTGCAAGTCTCCAAACCACAGAATACTTCGCACGTATGCATGACTAACTTGGGATGATTCTAGAGGAAGCAAACAATCTTTCTCGAATCCATGGCGACAACTTACATCAAGTGCACGTGAATTAGAGGAAGTCTTTTCTTTCATCCAAACATATACCTCATGAACAGGACACGAAGGCAATCCTTACAAAGTTTCCAATACTAGCTTAATGTCCAACAAAATCATGGAGATGATAAGGATGTTGTCGATGGGCTCAACAACAATTCATCCAGGTTTCCATATAAATGGAATTCCACAATTGTGTGGACATGGTGATAGCATAGGTCAGAATAAAAGATATAACGGAGTATGCTCGAGGGAAAACCATGAGTAAGACAACATTACGAACATCGTTGGTTCTGATTTGATTTGAGGATAGCCCACACTCAAATCAAAGTTTTGATAAGACAATAGGTCCAACAACTGATCACAGGGACCAATCGATGAGGATATCATCTTTCTTCAACACACACAAATATATCCCTTGAAATGAACTAAGTCGGACAAGCTTTTATCTTCCAACTCTCCAAGTTGTTGTTTAGCTTAACCAAGTAGCTCAGGGGGTATCCCATAGATTCTTGGAGAAGAGTTGGTTTATAGGGAAACCATTTGAACACGAACTCAACATAACGGTCAGGGGACAACCTGGTGATACTTCCGAGAAGATAATCGGAAAATCACGAACCACCGATATGTTACTAAGCTCAAGAATAATCTTGCTTTTCAGGGCAATACGATATGATCAAGAGAGCAAGGAATTTGAAAAATTCCCAACTCGTCGATCGAAGTGTGCACCAGTAATAAGGACTAGGTAGCACGATCAATCTTAGGATGATGATTCAATAACCAGCACGCTAAGAATAAGAGTATTGTCCATTAACTACCAAGCAACATGGTTGCTAGGAGTATTGATTTCACACATCACAATTCACTTGTCAGTATTCCGGTTACAATAACACGGACACCGAGGAATGAACAATGATGGCGAGACGTATCACTTCGTCAAGAATTGATAAGAGGTGATGAAATTCTCATAAGAATCCTGACATAAAGGGGGTAATACTCCAAGGTAGAGCAGAACAAAAGCTAGAGTGACATTTGATCTGCGGAATACAATTGTTTTGACCCAATCCTAGATATGGATGAGGTACTGGAGTTTGTTTCTCCTAGTCATTCCGTAATAGAACGGCTTGACATACCACAAGAATAATAGGCATCGACGAACGAATGCACACATACTCTAGACTATCGATTGATAGCCAATGGTCGGAATACAAGTGAAGAGTAACAACTCAAGGAACATATGTCTTTCTGAGTTGTGGGTGCATAGATTAGTATGTCAAGCAATGCTCAACATTTCTTCCGGATAACCCATGCAGAAAGGTAGAACTGGCAGATTCACAATGTAGAATGGAGTACTCATCAAGAGCACTCTGGTTGTGATCTTTTGGTTCAAAAGAACTTCTGCCATAGGATGGTTCATGGCATTGGAAGAATGATATACCACGTACCTCGAGGACTATCACAAAGGTTACTAATATCCTAAAGGAACTAGCAAACACTATCAACATGAAGTAAGTAGGGTGAATCTCGGGTTCAAGAACCCAGGAATAGAATGCCTACTAACTAAGTGGCATCACGGGATGCTTTCGAGGATGATGGCCAGAATCATCACACTGGGAACACAAAACATGGCTAGATTACTAGGTGATCCTCTAAGACACCTAGGGTCATAATAATAGCTCCAACATATATGTCGAGGCAACAGAGTACCTCAACTCACCGATTAGTGTGGTTAAACTGGCCCAAAGAAACATCGGGAACATAGGGAAGATTTGCAAGTGCATCAGACTATTTAGAAACTTGGAATGACTCGGACAGCATAACGGCTGTAAATGCTCAAAAGGATTTGAGACATCCTGCAAAATAGTGGCATGACCACTCAACATCACAATATCAGGGTTCCGAGATCAACTGTCAACACACGGAAGTAGTAGGAACAGAACTGAGGCTTGAGACCAACAATCCTAAGAGTCTACAGATTAGTAACACGTGATCCTGATAGAAAGACGAGAAGCCTAGTTCTTAATCCCCATAGAAAAGAAGAGGCTGACTCAGATCAGAAGGCATAAGGTATAAGGAGTAAAAAGAGCCTTACGTTCACATCCACAATCAATTCCCTTATATAACAAAAGCATTTCTAGACTCAACTTCCACCAGTTTGGCTTGGTAATCCTACAGGCAGTCAGGCTCTGATACCAAAGCTGTCAGGACCCCGATCCTAAGCCACGTCGATCTAGCATGTAACACGTCATATCACTTTGCGGCCTCACGCACGGTATTCCCACGGGTGCCACCTTACCTGGCCCGGGACCGTTTGTGCCTTTTGGCTCACGTATATGATACTGTCGCTAGCATCCATATGACAGAGAACCCGGCCGACATGACTAGTCGTGAACCCAAAGTGGCACTAACTTACAGGGACATACATACATGACCCAACAACGAACGTGTCGGTCATCAGCGAGTGAATTCGGGCTGTAGCAACTGGGCTAGCAAGACTCCGGAAATCCGGGCTGTAGCAGGCTAACAGGACTCCGAAAGACACCGCGTGACATTTCCCCGAAACGACAGACACGGGATCAAAGAAGGACACATGCCGGCCAGTCTAAGTGTTCCGGAGCAGTAGCAACTGGGCTAACAGGACTCCGGTAAACCGGGCTGTAGCAGACTACCATGGCTCAGTGGAAGCACTAGACTACATTTCCCCATAAGAGAGGCTACCAAGGAAAGACAACTAGGTTGTCGGATCCCGCACATACCAAGCATTTCAATCATACACACAATATGCTTGATATGTGTAAATACAACATGGCATCACAACAAAACTCTACGACTCAAAGTATTTATTTATAAGGCTCCGAAGAGTCAGATATTACAAACATGGGTCTCATGACCCAGCATTCAAGTCATACAAGCAATAGCACATGCGGAAGCTTAACTTGTCTGAGTACAGACAACTACAAAAGAAAAGGCTGAGAAGCCTAACTATCTACAAGACCCTGCCGAGGGCACAAGATCGTAGCTAAGGTAACAAGCTAAACGTCGAAGTCCACGCGGAACTACTAGCGAGACTGAAGTCTCTCAGCAAAACATAAATTAAGCAAACGTGAGTACAAATGTACTCAGCAAGACTTACATCAGAACTAACTACATATGCATCGGTATCAACAAAAGGGGGTGGTGGAGTTTAACTGCAGCAAGCCAGCTTTGACTCTGTGGCTATCCTAAACTACGACTGCAAGTAACTCTTTTGAGGTGGCGCACACGAGTCCACATATTCACCAATCAATACACCACTATGGATCCGCACCCGTCTCCCTACGAGAAGGCCATCCATAGCACTCACGCTTATCTTGCGCATTTTAGAGTATCCACTTCAAGTTATCTATGAACTGTACAGGCAATCCAGAAGTCCTTTACCGCGGACACGGCTATTCGAATAGATGATGTTAACCCTGCAGGGGTGTACTTCTTCACACACGCTCTCGCCACTTACCACCATGTACACGTCGTGTATCTCGGCAACCTTCAAGCAGAAGCCTGGCGAGGGAGTTGGCCACGACCTGACTAACCACGCAAGTCTCTAGTCCAGGTTTATCGCCTATTCGGGTTCCATCCACAAGGAGATCCGGTCGGGGTGTCGCTCATGGCCCCAAACGATGTGTGCAGGGTTCCCAAGCCCACCTCGACGGATGGATCTACGCTTGGTACACCGTGCCACGATGCCTACTCTGTCCTAAGCCCACCTGTACCGGGTGCCACTTGGTAGACTACTAACACTACCTACAAACACCAGAAACTAGTTGCAACTCCTGGACAGAGATCAGGTTGATTAATAAGTCGAGAGGAGCACTTAAGCATTCCAATGCGTGGTAGTAACTGTTCATGGATCACAAACACAGAACTCAGTTCCTGAGGACGGCTACAATGAGACAACCCACCAGGTACTCCTACATGGCCTCTCACCTCTACCTTTACCAAATCGTGTTCACACACTTAGCTCTCAACAGTAGGACATGTTCACCCATTCCAATTCATCCCTGATGAATCAGACCTGACTCAACTCTAAGCAGTAGCAGGCATGACAAACAAGCATGAATGAGTAGGCACATCAGGGCTCAAACAACTCCTACTCATGCTAGTGGGTTTCATCTATTTACTGTGGCAATGACAGACCAAGCAGAGGAAAGGGGTTCAACTACCGCAGCATGTAATAGTTGAAACGTTGTTGTCCTAATGGAGTAAAAGAGAGCAGGAGCGAGAGAGTGGGATTGTATCGGAATGAACAAGGGGGTTTTGCTTGCCTGGCACTCCTGAAGAAGATATAGTTCTTCATCGGTGTCATCGAACTCAACATCGAAACACGTCTATCGAGGGGGAACAACCACCGGCAACAAAGAAATAACACAATCAATGCAATGCACATCCAAATGAATGACATGTCATATTAAGGTACTGAATTGACCTAGTGCAACAGTTAGTCATATTCATTGAAGTGGAATTCAAACATATAGCAAATTCCAACTCCAAAACTAATTACCATTTATTCCATAATCATGAATTGTCCTATTCAGTGAGGTTAACTGTCAAACATGCATGAACATGCCATATTCAGATTCTTTGGATTTTTCTGATAATTTTTCATATATGATTTATTTCATTTGGAGTTATAGATTATTTTCTATGATTTTTACAAGTTTTAAACATTTTCTGGAATTTCCTGGTTTATTTTAAATCCAGAAAATGTATTACTTCGTTAGCATTACGTCACTGTGACGTCAGCAGGTCAACGGGGCTGTCCAGGTCAAACCTGACCAGTGGGCCACGGTCATTAGCTTAATTTAAACAGGGAATAACCCTGTGATTAATTTAAGGGGGGCGGGCCCGTGTGTCAATGACCCTGGGGTTAACTAATCGGTGGTTAGCGCTAATTAAGCCTGGGCCACGTCATCAACTCCGGCGACTAATCGCCGACGTAAACAGGCACGGCGAGGTCGCTCGCCCGGCCAGCTCCGGTGACGGGAGGTCGCGTGGCTGGGCTCTACGGACACGGCACGGCGAGGCGCGTCGTTTGGTAGCAACGGGAGGTGCTGGGGTGGTCGGAAACAGCAATGGCGGCAAGCGAGGCGGCGACGAAGCTTCGGCCATGGCGGCAGCGCTGGCTAGGGGACGAGCAGAGCAACATGGTAAGGGGAGGAGAAAGAGGAGCTCATGGCGATGCGGCAGGGTAGGTTAGTGGCCTCGGGATGCTCTGAACGAGGTGAATTGACGGTGTGACGCCCCCGATTTGACCGTACACTAATCATGCACGCAAATGTGTACGATCAAGATCAGGGACTCACGGGAAGATATCACAACACAACTCTACAACATAAATAAGTCATACAAGCATCATAATACAAGCCAGGGGCCTCGAGGGCTCGAATACAAGTGCTCGACCATAGACGAGTCAGCGGAAGCAACAATATCTGAGTAAAGACATAAGTTAAACAAGTTTGCCTTAAGAAGGCTAGCACAAAAATGGCAACGATCGAAAAGGCAAGGCCTCCTGCCTGGGACCTCCTAACTACTCCTCGAAGACGAACTCCATGTAGCATCATCCTCGGGATCTCTAGCTCCTGGACTCCAGCATCTGGTTGCGACAATCAGGTATTGAAAGGGGAAAAGAGGGAGAAAAGCAACCGTGAGTACTCATCCAAAGTACTCGCAAGCAAGGAGCTACACTACATATGCATGGGTATATGTGTAAAGGGGCATATCAGTGGACTAAACTGCAGAATGCCAGAATAAAAGGGGGATAGCTAGTCCTATCGAAGACTACGCTTCTGGACATCTCCATCTTGCAGCATGTAGAAGAGAGTAGATTGAAGTCCTCCAAGTAGCATCGCATAGCATAATCCTACCCGGCGATCCCCTCCTCGTCGCCCTGTTAGAGAGCGATCACCGGGTTGTATCTGGCACTTGGAAGGGTGTATTTTATTCAGTATCCGGTTCTAGTTGTCATAAGGTCAAGGTACAACTCCGGGTCGTCCTTTTACCGAGGGACACGGCTATTCGAATAGATAAACTTCCCTGCAGGGGGTGCACCACATAACCCAACACGCTCGATCCCATTTGGCCGGACACACTTTCCTGGGTCATGCCCGGCCTCGTAAGATCAACACGTCGCAGCCCCACCTAAGCACAACAGAGAGGTCAGCACGCCGGTCTAACCCTATGCGCGCAGGGGTCTGGGCCCATCGCCCTATGCACACCTGCACGTTGCGTACACGGCCGGAAGCAGACCTAGCCTAGTGGCGTTCCAGTCCAATCTGGCGCGCGCCACTCAGTCGCTGACGTCAAGAAAGGCTTCGGCTGATACCACGACGCCGGGATACCCATAACTACTCCCGCGTAGATGGTTAGTGCGTATAGACCAAATGGCCAGACTCAGATCAAATACCAAGAACTCGTTAAGCGTGTTAAGCATCCGCGAACGCCGACCAGGGCCAGGCCCACCTCTCTCCTAGGTGGTCTCAACCTGCCCTGTCGCTCCGCCATAAAGTAACAGTCGGGGGCCGTCAGGAACCCAGGCCCACCTCTACCGGGGTGGAGCCACCTGTCCTTTCAGCCCCCTCATCAGAATCACTTGCGGGTACTCCTCGAGCCGACCCGACTTTAGACACCACATGTGTCATGTATATAATGTTTATAGTATATACCCGTGATCACCTCCCGAAGTGATCACGGCCCAGTAGTATAGCATGGCAGACGGACAAGAGTGTAGGGCCACTGATGGAACGCTAGCATCCTATACTAAGCAGTAGGATAGCAGGTAAGGGTAACAACTGTAGCAACAATGTCAGGCTATGCATCAGGATAGGATTAACGGAAAGCAGTAACATGCTACACTACTCTAATGCAAGCAGTATAGAGAAGACTAGGCGATATCTGGTGATCAAGGGGGGGCTTGCCTGGTTGCTCTGGCAAGTAGGAGGGGTCGTCAACTCCGTAGTCGAACTGGGCAGCAGCAGTGTCGGTCTCGTAGTCTACCGGAGAGAAGAGGGGGGAAGAAACAGTAAATACAATGCAAACATAAGCATGACGATGCGTGACATGACAATGAACAGTGCGAGGTGTGTCCTAACGCGACAGTAGGTGGTACCGGCGAAGGGGGGGAACATCCGGGAAAGTATTCCCGATGTTTCGCGTTTTCGGACAGTCGGATCGGAGGGGGAAAGTTGCGAGTTCGATAGGTTAGGGAGGTGTGGTGGACGAACGGACTGCGTATCCGGATTTGTCTCGTCGTTCTGAGCAACTTTCATGTTGAAAATATTTTAATCCAAGTTACGGATTAAAAGATATGATTTTCTAAAGATTTTATTAATTTCTAGAATTTAATTAATTATTTAATTTAATTCGAAATTTGGATTTATGACATCAGCATGATGTCATGCTGACATCAGCAGTCAACAAGGGTTGACTAAGTCAAACTGACATGTGGGTCCAGTGGGACCCACCTGTCATTCACTGTTTAGGTTAATTAGTGTTTAGCTAAATAATTACTGTTTAATTAATTTAAACAGGATTAATTATCTTAATTAATTAACTAATTAATTATCTTAATTGATTAACTAATTAATTCACTTAATTAATTAACTAATTAATTAATTACTTTTATTTTTATTTTTATTTTCTTTACTTATTTATTTATTAATTTTTATTAATTAAGTTATTATTATTATTTATTATTTATTATTTATTTTTATTTTTATTTTTATTTATTTATTTTAACGTTCACGGGGGCTGGGCCCCACTTGTCATTGGGCCAGGGGGCCAACCGGGTGTTGGGCTATCGGACACAGCCCAAACGGGCACTGGCCCGCGGGGCGCGCCCGAGTTGGGCGCTGCGGGGCGGGTGTGCGGGCACCTGGCGCTGAGGCGCAACCCGCCCGGTGCGAGGCGAGGTCGCCGGCGACGGCGGGGGAGGGTGCCGGCCAGGGTAGAGGACAGGGGGGAGCGGGACGGTGGTCGACGCGGGCGCGCAATGGGCGCAGGCGGCGTCGGGCGCGCGGCTTGCAGAGGCAGTGGTGGCGCGATGGGGCGGCTTGGTGCGGCACAGCTGCACGTCTTCGGGAGCGGCACGCATGAGTGCGGGGCGCGCGCAAACGACGCCGGTCGTGGAGACGGAAGCGGCCCCCGTGGGCGAGGCGCGCACGGGAAGGGGTCAGGCGCATCCACGATGCGGCGAGCGCGGCGGTCGATGGCAGCGGGCGGGAGCCGCAGGCAGCGGAGCTGCGTAGGCGAGCACGGTCGGGCGGAGGGGCAGCGTGCGGTGGCGCGGCGGAGTGCGTGCAGCGATGGGGGTTACGAGATCGAGCGACGGCGGGGGAGAGAGGACGAGAGGCCGGGCCTCACTTGCGGTGCAGGGGAACGGCAGCATGCTCGAGGAGGAGGATGAGGAGGCGACGACGCGGTGGGCGGCTCCGGCGAAGCAGTGGCGGGACGAGGCGGCGACGGTGTGCGGCGGCGGCAGTGGGGCGGATCCCCCCGATCCAGATCGGGAGGGGGCAGAGGGAGTCCAGCGGGGAGGCGAGGTCGTCGGGGCGGCGTCGGGGACGCGCGCCGGCATCAGGGGCGCGGGGCGGCGCGGGGTCGGGTCCCTCCCGTCGATCCAGTACAGGCGAGTGGGAGGAGAGGAGCGAGGGGAGTGGGGGGGATCGATCCTGATCCAGGGAAACGGGGGAGGGAGTGGAGCGCGTGGGGGTTAGGGTTTCGGGGGTGGGAGGGATAAGGAGGCCGACTGGGCCTGGTGGGCCGGCCGATGCGGCGGCCAGCTGGGCCGTTCGGTCCAGCTTGGGGGGGGGGGTTGTTTTATTTCTTTTTTTTGTTTCTTTTCTGTTTTCTTTTCTTTATCTATTTTCTTTTATTTTAGTTTTGTAAAATTTATCACCAGCACCTAACTTAGTATTTGTAAATATACTACTGCCACAATAACTTTGGCACCTAGCTAAAATAATTTAGTATTTTGTAAAATATAATAGGGGTATAATTAATTGTTTAGGTTGTTGTTTTAATCACTTTGGGGTATTTAATTATTTTATAAAGATGTTGTTTCTCCACCAATAATATCCATGATTTATTTGTCACATTGAGAACATTTTAGTTTTGACTTTTGAAAACTTTAGTTGTTTGACTTGAATTTGAATTTGAATTTTGAATCGTTTTTTTTAACTAACCCGAGGTTAACTAAGTGATCATGGTGACGTGGCATCGTTAGCAGAGTTTTACTGTAACTTGATTATCCGGGCGTCACAATTCTCCTCCACTACAAGAAATCTCGTCCCGAGATTTAAGAGGGGAGTAAGGGGGAAGGTTTGGTAACGAATCTAGCGGGTCTTCTCATCCTGGCTTGCTCTTCTCGAAGAGGCTGGTCCAATACATTGATGTCTTCATTCTGCTGTTTCAGATCATCATGATAAAGTTGTCGTCGTTTCCTCGGGAACTCCATCGTACTTACGACAGAGTAAGGGGTATTCTGGAGGAACGGACTTCTGCAGGGTTTATTATCTGGTCAATATCATCGGGGAAGGTGGCGGAAAGTATCTCTCGAACTAAACCTTAAGAAAAGCCGAGAGCAAGTAAGAAAGTACCATGAGAAGTTTCAACGGGTAGGCAATCGTTCGAAGCCTGAAACAAAGTGTGAAAGGGGTTCAAAGCAATCGGAATAAGTATTATGTCTGATGCCAGTATAGATCAGTAGGACGATGGTCCGTGAATTACATACGAGGCCACGCGCGATGAATAAATTTGGGAACAGGGGGTGCACAGGAGAGTCAGGTTTCGATCCTGTGGAACTGTGGGTTATGGGCCCACCATGTGGATTAAAAGTAGGAGGAACGGTGACATCTTGCACGGTCATAATAGTAAGACATGTCAGAGGGTAGCCTGTCGATTATATGTCAGCAACATCGTCGGTACCAAGGGCGAGGGACGAAGAGAACCATTTTCCTGCTCGTTGAAACGAGGCGGACCATTAGGCAAAGTTCTCGTCCATCGGTGGTTACCGAAATGTCACTAACAATAGTAACATGGTCTTACTGACAGAGTTGTACACCGAGGTGTTTACATAAGCAGGAGAATATTACTGCTTAGATCATATAGATCACCAGAAAGGTTAAACCAAACAATGGAAAGGAAAATATGATTATCAGATTAAACAGAAGAATGGAAAGAAAAATGTGTGTAAACACATATTTCAAGGGTATATCCTTCCCAAGGACAAGCAGAGCATGATATCCATGACATGATATAATGTAGAAAACTCTTTAGGTATGGGAGAGAATTTTCATGACATTACCCATACAGCGGTGTTTGGATAATTGTGCAGGAAACATTTAGCATTGTGCTTGAATGTTACCGTTGAATATCGGAGTACCATAGGCATGCTTTGTGATAGCATTGACATGGTCAACAGGTAAAGATCATAATTTGGAAACAAAAAGGATCCATCAGGAACAACTTATAGAATAAGTCTTACAATTTCCTCATGGAAGAACAGCTAACATTGCTAAAGGAAAAACTTATAACAATAGGGCCTCCCGCCAGGTGTGCTGGGTATCATCACCTTACCGGGTCATAAATAGGCCAATGTTATAACTCTTGGAAATATGTTCCAACCATCATATCTGACCGAGATTCAGATCTGATTGGTGTCAGGATAACTCAGACTTAGGAGGCCTGAGAAGAAAAGGTGCAACACAAATTGTCGAAACGACATCGAAGATTCTCGGGAGATGAACTATGGAAGCGAGTTCCGAACAAGGTTTCATAATTAAATCAAGGAGAGGTGAGGAGGTGACTGATTGACTCAGCGACAATCCATTGAGACTTCCAAAAGATGGATTTCCAAAACTATGTGAACAAGGAGATAACATTTGCTAGATCGAATGACTTAATGATGTATGCTCGAGGAAAACATACACAGTTAAACATTGGCTGAAATGTGCACCCGAAATATGGGCTAGGTAGCACGATCAACGTTTGAATGATGATTCATTAAGCCATAGACGTAGAATGGAACTATAGACCAATAACTTCAAAGCATTAGGGTTGCTAGAAGTTTAGAATCTACACATCACAGACCATTTGTCGGTATTTCGTTTAGAAACTACACGGGGACCAAGAAAGAATGGTGATGGTGAGAAGTATCACTGTACCAAGAATTCTTAAGAGGTGGAGTAATGTTCACGACATTCTTGACATCAAAAATGGTAATACTCCACGGTAGAACATAACATAAGTTGGATAGCAGGGGAAATCAAGATACATCACAAAATATGAACAAGTTCGTGTTGGGGGGAGGTAAGAATATTGTCGATGATAACATAATTCATCGAGGGGCAAGGATGGAATTTCTCATCCTGAATTTCGACACACAACTTGGAAGAAGTCAAATTGTTGACAATGATCACGACAAATTTGTCGAGAGGTTTTCAAGAAGATGTAATTGATCGAAGATGACATCAAGTCACAGGAATGATGAAAGCGGAAGGTTATTGGAACCACGGGTAGCACACAAACTCGGGGTCAAGTTTGTTGTTCGAGGTGAAACGATATGACGAGGAAAATCGACATAAGCTTAGCTCATCGTCGAAAGTGGTGCTCCGGGAATAAGGACCAGGTAGCACAGTTAAAATCATCAAGAGAATGATATAGCCAAACAGGCTAGGAATGACGCGATCGGGTACAAACTCGTAAGTAAGGAACATTACTAAAAGTTGTTGAACCGTAGTGCGGACTCGATGCAATTATCGGGGTACTCGAGTGATTAACCACTCAAAACCCAGGAAAAATAGTAATCCGTGAGAATGTAGTGCTTGATGAAGAACTCATAAGAAGTTATGCGGTTCCGTGATAGTCTCGAGATACCAGGGGGCAATACTCGACGACAGATCAAAGTAGAGGGTGGATTGGGGTATTGCTCTATAGAAGACAAGTGCTTAAACTTGCACGAGAAATGGTATTTAAAGGAGAACATGGTCGGAACCACGATTGCAAAAGGCCAGATCCCAGATCTAAGATGAACTTATACCAAGGGAATAATTAATTTAAGAGAAGCTTTTAATGATAAGATCTACATCGTGTCCATGGGCATGAACACAAAGTTCAAGGTCGACTCCCACTTCTCCAATGCATATCCTTTCATTTACTTCTCGCGTTCGATGAAGTTGTAGTGTTGAAATTCTATATGGCAAAATACCAGGAGAGTATGACTCGTGAAAACTTTCGAGTTCACACATTTTAAGGAAAGCATAGGTTCAACCCATCAGGGCATCTTAGGAACTTATACCACAAGCTTCGGAGTAAATAATACCAGCTCGAAAGTAGGGCATGGTTCACAAAGCAGAGGATACAATTTACCAAAGGCATCATGTATCCGAGGAAAAGCTCACAAGCTTATTTAATATGAAGGACATTGTCGGATAAAATCCATTAAAGGATATGTTGGTCCATAACAGAGCTGATGTGAGCATCGGGACACAACCAGAGGAAGTAACAATGCAAAGGCATTGGATTATAGAAGCAACTGACTAACTCAAAGCTCAATGCAAAGGAATTATAATTTCAAATTCAAGGGATCAGAAGCAATGCTCTGATCAAGGATGGATAAGTTGAGTAGGCTTAGGGGTACAATCGATGACGATTTGATTGGTCGAGATCCAGCTCACGTTTAACATGACGTCTGAGCCGGAAGAATGAATTCTAGGATATGATTGAGGATTGCGAGCATTCGCAACAAATTGAATCAACGGACTCAAAATGATAATGACAAGAGATGCCAATAAGATTACGAGAATTTTGGGATTAACCATAATGCAAGCAAACAAGAATTTCAAGAGCAATAGGCTCCTGAGGATTTTCGGAAGATCGAATAGTATTTTGAAGACTATTGTGGAATACTTGAATCAACTGGGGATGACCGGATACTCGGTAAGTGCGAGAATTATTCGTAGGGGTATTCAGGTGACAAAGAACAGCAAGGCAGTAAGCTCAAAGGATTCTCGGAACAACAGAGAGAATTTCGGGGTATCTTGTAATATCAACTGGGAAACATTGTATGAATGGCGAGTATACGTGGTTATCCATAGGAGTTTATCGATGAAAGGGAATTGTAAAAGCGATGAACACAAGTTCTCGGGTTGTCACCGGAGAGTATCTTCAGGGTCTTCACGTGCAACAGACGATCATCAGTGATAAGGGGCTCTCCGGGTGAAAGTGATAACGAGATCCTAATGTTAGATTTAGTAAACTCATTTAACCCGAATAGAAGAGAGATCAGAGTCCCAGAGTATAGGCAAGGAGTAAAAGATCCTAATATCACCCAATGGCGACGTGGGCCCGTAAGACACACAGCCATGTTAGTAAAAGTTTTTGAAATGTCTAGACTCGACTTCGGCCAAGGAGTTGGAAAGGGGGATTCCTACAGGCAGTTGGCTCTGATACCAACTTGTGACGCCCCCGATTTGACCGTACACTAATCATGCACGCAAATGTGTACGATCAAGATCAGGGACTCACGGGAAGATATCACAACACAACTCTACAACATAAATAAGTCATACAAGCATCATAATACAAGCCAGGGGCCTCGAGGGCTCGAATACAAGTGCTCGATCATAGACGAGTCAGCGGAAGCAACAATATCTGAGTAAAGACATAAGTTAAACAAGTTTGCCTTAAGAAGGCTAGCACAAAAATGGCAACGATCGAAAAGGCAAGGCCTCCTGCCTGGGACCTCCTAACTACTCCTCGAAGACGAACTCCATGTAGCATCATCCTCGGGATCTCTAGCTCCTGGACTCCAGCATCTGGTTGCGACAATCAGGTATAGAAAGGGGAAAAGAGGGAGAAAAGCAACCGTGAGTACTCATCCAAAGTACTCGCAAGCAAGGAGCTACACTACATATGCATGGGTATATGTGTAAAGGGGCATATCAGTGGACTGAACTGCAGAATGCCAGAATAAAAGGGGGATAGCTAGTCCTATCGAAGACTACGCTTCTGGACATCTCCATCTTGCAGCATGTAGAAGAGAGTAGATTGAAGTCCTCCAAGTAGCATCGCATAGCATAATCCTACCCGGCGATCCCCTCCTCGTCGCCCTGTTAGAGAGCGATCACCGGGTTGTATCTGGCACTTGGAAGGGTGTATTTTATTCAGTATCCGGTTCTAGTTGTCATAAGGTCAAGGTACAACTCCGGGTCGTCCTTTTACCGAGGGACACGGCTATTCGAATAGATAAACTTCCCTGCAGGGGTGCACCACATAACCCAACACGCTCGATCCCATTTGGCCGGACACACTTTCCTGGGTCATGCCCGGCCTCGTAAGATCAACACGTCGCAGCCCCACCTAAGCACAACAGAGAGGTCAGCACGCCGGTCTAACCCTATGCGCGCAGGGGTCTGGGCCCATCGCCCTATGCACACCTGCACGTTGCGTACGCGGCCGGAAGCAGACCTAGCCTAGTGGCGTTCCAGTCCAATCCGGCGCGCGCCACTCAGTCGCTGACGTCAAGAAGGCTTCGGCTGATACCACGACGCCGGGATACCCATAACTACTCCCGCGTAGATGGTTAGTGCGTATAGACCAAATGGCCAGACTCAGATCAAATACCAAGAACTCGTTAAGCGTGTTAAGCATCCGCGAACGCCGACCAGGGCCAGGCCCACCTCTCTCCTAGGTGGTCTCAACCTGCCCTGTCGCTCCGCCATAAAGTAACAGTCGGGGGCCGTCAGGAACCCAGGCCCACCTCTACCGGGGTGGAGCCACCTGTCCTTTCAGCCCCCTCATCAGAATCACTTGCGGGTACTCCTCGAGCCGACCCGACTTTAGACACCACATGTGTCATGTATATAATGTTTATAGTATATACCCGTGATCACCTCCCGAAGTGATCACGGCCCAGTAGTATAGCATGGCAGACGGACAAGAGTGTAGGGCCACTGATGGAACGCTAGCATCCTATACTAAGCAGTAGGATAGCAGGTAAGGGTAACAACTGTAGCAACAATGTCAGGCTATGCATCAGGATAGGATTAACGGAAAGCAGTAACATGCTACACTACTCTAATGCAAGCAGTATAGAGAAGACTAGGCGATATCTGGTGATCAAGGGGGGGCTTGCCTGGTTGCTCTGGCAAGTAGGAGGGGTCGTCAACTCCGTAGTCGAACTGGGCAGCAGCAGTGTCGGTCTCGTAGTCTACCGGAGAGAAGAGGGGGGAAGAAACAGTAAATACAATGCAAACATAAGCATGACGATGCGTGACATGACAATGAACAGTGCGAGGTGTATCCTAACGCGACAGTAGGTGGTACCGGCGAAGGGGGGGAACATCCGGGAAAGTATTCCCGATGTTTCGCGTTTTCGGACAGTCGGATCGGAGGGGGAAAGTTGCGAGTTCGATAGGTTAGGGAGGTGTGGTGGACGAACGGACTGCGTATCCGGATTTGTCTCGTCGTTCTGAGCAACTTTCATGTTGAAAATATTTTAACCCAAGTTACGGATTAAAAGATATGATTTTCTAAAGATTTTATTAATTTCTAGAATTTAATTAATTATTTAATTTAATTCGAAATTTGGATTTATGACATCAGCATGATGTCATGCTGACATCAGCAGTCAACAAGGGTTGACTAAGTCAAACTGACATGTGGGTCCAGTGGGACCCACCTGTCATTCACTGTTTAGGTTAATTAGTGTTTAGCTAAATAATTACTGTTTAATTAATTTAAACAGGATTAATTATCTTAATTAATTAACTAATTAATTATCTTAATTGATTAACTAATTAATTCACTTAATTAATTAACTAATTAATTAATTACTTTTATTTTTATTTTTAATTTCTTTACTTATTTATTTATTAATTTTTATTAATTAAGTTATTATTATTATTATTTATTTTTTATTTTTTTTAATTTTTATTTATTTATTTTAACGTTCACGGGGGCTGGGCCCCACTTGTCATTGGGCCAGGGGGCCAACCGGGTGCTGGGCTATCGGGCACAGCCCAAACGGGCACTGGCCCGCGGGGCGCGCCCGAGTTGGGCGCTGCGGGGCGGGTGTGCGGGCACCTGGCGCTGAGGCGCAACCCGCCCGGTGCGAGGCGAGGTCGCCGGCGACGGCGGGGGAGGGTACCGGCCAGGGTAGAGGACAGGGGGAGCGGGACGGTGGTCGACGCGGGCGCGCAATGGGCGCAGGCGGCGTCGGGCGCGCGGCTTGCAGAGGCAGTGGTGGCGCGATGGGGCGGCTTGGTGCGGCACAGCTGCACGTCTTCGGGAGCGGCACGCATGAGTGCGGGGCGCGCGCAAACGACGCCGGTCGTGGAGACGGAGCGGCCCCCGTGGGCGAGGCGCGCACGGGAAGGGGTCAGGCGCATCCACGATGCGGCGAGCGCGGCGGTCGATGGCAGCGGGCGGGAGCCGCAGGCAGCGGAGCTGCGTAGGCGAGCACGGTCGGGCGAAGGGGCGGCGTGCGGTGGCGCGGCGGAGTGCGTGCAGCGATCGGGGTTACGAGATCGAGCGACAGCGGGGGAGAGAGGAGGAGAGGCCGGGCCTCACTTGCGGTGCAGGGGAACGGCAGCATGCTCGAGGAGGAGGATGAGGAGGCGACGACGACGGTGGGCGGCTCCGGCGAAGCAGTGGCGGGACGAGGCGGCGACGGTGTGCGGCGGCGGCAGTGGGGCGGATCCCCCCGATCCAGATCGGGAGGGGGCAGAGGGAGTCCAGCGGGGAGGCGAGGTCGTCGGGGACGCGCGCCGGCGTCAGGGGCGCGGGGCGGCGCGGGATCGGGTCCCTCCCGTCGATCCAGTACAGGCGAGTGGGAGGAGAGGAGCGAGGGGAGTGGGGGGGATCGATCCCGATCCAGGGAAACGGGGAGGGAGTGGAGCGCGTGGGGGTTAGGGTTTCGGGGGTGGGAGGGATAAGGAGGCCCGACTGGGCCTGGTGGGCCGGCCGGTGCGGTGGCCAGCTGGGCCGTTCGGTCCAGCTTGGGGGGGTTGTTTTATTTCTTTTTTTTTTTTGTTTCTTTTCTGTTTTCTTTTCTTTATCTATTTTTTTTTATTTTAGTTTTGTAAAATTTATCACCAGCACCCAACTTAGTATTTGTAAATATACTACTGCCACAATAACTTTGGCACCTAGCTAAAATAATTTAGTATTTTGTAAAATATAATAGGGGTATAATTAATTGTTTATGCTGTTGTTTTAATCACTTTGGGGTATTTAATTATTTTATAAAGATGTTTTTTCTCCACCAATAATATCCATGATTTATTTGTCACATTGAGAACATTTTAGTTTTGACTTTTGAAAACTTTAGTTGTTTGACTTGAATTTGAATTTGAATTTTGAATCGTTTTTTTGAACTAACCCGAGGTTAACTAAGTGATCATGGTGACGTGGCATCGTTAGCAGAGTTTTACTGTAACTTGATTATCCGGGCGTCACAGACGGAGTCGATCTCTGGGCACCGGAGGTGAAGACAACGACGCTCCGGTCGACTGGGGCCTCTTCTGGTCGCGTGCGTCGGGTGTGTTGCTCCACGGGGTCGTGGCGGAGCTCGGGGACGCGGAGAGGGAGCGAGGGAGTGGTTGTGGCCGTGGTGGAGCTCGTCGGTGGAGCTCGTCAGTGGCGGCGGCGCGGTTTGGTGAGGTGGGGAACAGCGAGGGAGAGGGAACCAGAGGAGGGGGAAGAGCTCCAGGGAGAGAGAGGAAGAGCTAGACGGCTCCGGCGGCTGCATGGCATCTTCAGAAGAGTCGGCACACATGCAGGCAGCGTGGAGGTGGCGCGGCGCACGTCGGGCACGCGCCGGCGTCTTTCTGGCGCAAGGACGAGGATGATTGGCACATGGGCCTGGTGGGCTGGCTTCTCTCCTCGGCCAGGTAAGTTACAGGTACTCCCTTCTTCTCTGTTTTCTATTTTAATTACTGTTTTCTATTTATTTCAATCTGTTTTGATTTAGTTCAAGCACTAAATCATTTTTGTAAACTTTTGAAACTTTTTATGGGCACTAACTGAATTATTTCAGAGACCCTCAGCAAGTTTCAAAATATTTGGAGCTGTAAAAATATTTATAGAATTTTAAAGCTCCAATTCAAATACATATTGGATTAATTCAAAGCCCATTTATGTCCTGGAAAAATGTCCACCATTTTTGGTTTAGGTTCTCACCTTGTTCCATGAATTATGGACATTTTTAAGGGCATTTTGGGTTCATTGAAAAAGATTTTACTTGAGCCTATTTGATTTAATTTGATGCTAGGGTTTGTTCAACCCCCATTTCATATTTAAATGAAATTTAGGCATGATGACATGATGATCATGCAGGGACAAGCAAAGGCTAAGCTAGGGCTGTGACACTTTTCTATGCCCTGTGCAAAACCAAAATACTCTAAATTCCAGACCAAAACATCAAGGAAGGAAGAAAGAAAGAAACAAGAAAATGCTACTACGGCAAATTAACCGGTTAGAGGGAGTTGCATACCCTATTATCAATACCTTCATGCAATGCAATGCAGCTCTTCCATGCCCTGCTCTCCCTTCCCTTCCCTTGTTATTATTATTCATTATTATTATTATTACATCAACCATATAGATATAGGCCTACCTCTCTCTCAGGACTCTTTAAGACTCAGGAACCACACACACACACACAATAAAAAGACTCTCAATTCTAGACCAAAACAGGAAGAAAGAAAGAAAGAAACAACAAAATGCTACTAGGGCAAGTTAACCGGTTAGAGGGAGTTCTCTTGCATTATTCATTCATCTGTCATCCGGCCTCCCCTCCCCTTTGCAGCCTCCCAACAAACAAACATCATGCATGCACATATTATACTTACTACCTTCATGCAATGCAATGCAACTCTTCCCTTCCCTTCCCTTGCTATTATTATTCATTATTCATTATTATTATTATTACATCAACCATATAGAAGATATAGGCCTACCTCCCAGGAGCCAGGACTCTTTAAGACTGAGGAACCACTGGAACAGCAGCTGAGCCCTTGGGCTTGGCCGCCACTTCCGCGAGAGAGGGGCAGCTCCGCGGCCGCGAACTGATCTTGTCGCTCAGGGACCGCCTCCACTTCCTACCCGTGCTTCTGTTGCCACCAGGTGTAGCAGCGGCAGCGGCAGCACATGAGCGCGCCGTGTCAGGAACATGTGTAGTGGTATCAACCTTGGACAGGCTTCGCAGTTTCCTCGGCGTGCCGCGGTTATTATGCTGGCTGCCGTCCGGAAACCTGTTGCTCAGGCATTTGCTTAAGCCGGTGTGCACCATGATGCCGTCGTCGCTCAGATAACCGTTCTCCATACTGTCCCGCATGGCCAGGTCGTCGTATTCCTCATCGGACCTGTTGCAGTCCTCGTCCACAGACCCTTCCATCTGCCAACCAAAGCACCCACAGATATGTATGTATGTATGTTAAGCAACTTAGTGTAGTAACAATTTGTCAAGCATTTTTTATTTTTTATTTTGACCAGAAAAGGAAGAAAAAAACGCTTTGTTAACTCAAAATAAAGATATTAATAAATAGACTTCCACGCCTCACCTCATCGTGGTTTTCGTCGTGATCTTCTTCACTTAGGTCCTCATCACTCCCTGAATTAGGCGGAACATCAGCTTCTTCTTCGTCGTCGTCGTCACTGCCAGATGCTGCTGCTGACTCTTTAATCTAGGAGTCCCCGGCAAACAAAAATAAATATATCAGCAATTATAAGATACTAACAAATCTGATGGTGTTTCTCTGTTGTTCACTGACAGAAAGTTGTGCCAAAAAGATCAGACAAGTTCATGCTGCCAGATAGTAGGAAGTTAAATTGCTACTTACCTCTTTATGATGTCCATCGGCCTTCTTAGGGGAGCCGCCGGAGGAAGACGCAACATGGCTGCTGCTACTGCCTTCATTACCATTGATCCACGAGCCGTCGACACTTCCAGCTTGACTTGTACAGCCTGTGTCGGTAGGCCATGCACTTATTCCAAAGGAGCCAAACTGGAGATTCACCGACTCCGCCCTTCCAATATTCAGAGGTCCATATATTGGGTTTCCTAGAGATTTCTGGTCTCCGCCACCTTGGGAACCGTTTTTCCCATCTCCATCGCTTGACTCAACGGGCCAAGCCTTTGAAACGGATCCATCCACATCAACGATGGCCATGAGCTTCCTTGAGGATCCTAGGCGCTGGATTAATTTGAACATCCCCTTGGAACTCATGGAGTTGGCAACACATTGGTTTTTGTACTCTTCATTTACAGCCGCTGCAGTGTTTGTGTCAGGGTTATACAACTGCTCTCCAGTAGCTCGCCTGCGGAGGCAGCTAAAGACGGTGGCATGGATGGAAGCCACGCTCCGGTCAACATTAGTGTTGTTTACCTTGGGAACTAGGTATTTATCAGCTCGGCTACAGAGGTACTCTTGGATGGTTCTAATGTTGTTGATGTATTTGACATACTTATTTTTGGTTGGGTCAAGCGTCATGTACTTTGCGCGTACAGCAAACCTCTCGGTGTGCTTGCCCTCATTGGATATGTAGATCATAAAGGGAATTATTGATGGATGTTTCTTCATTAAGCCCATCTGAAATATTGGAATTATTTGACAAATTCATACTAAATAAATATAACGGGGGGCATAAGAACAGATTGATCGTGAACTTATAATTCCACCTTGACTGGAAAAGAAACTGAAAACAGAGCATCTTCGACATAATTGGAAAGGGCAAGAATAGAAGGAAAATAAATGTACAGGGGGAACAGTATTATGGTTTTCAGCAGCACATACCACAAAATTAAGGCTCAAGTGAACACCCTCAACAACGACCGATTCTTTGCGATCTTCCCACGCGGTGATAAGCCGATCCAGACTGTCGATGACCATCTCACTCTGTGCCTTATAACCTTCTATAGCCATTTGTTTCTTCCCAATTGGTTTTCCCTCAGCCTTGTCTCCACTGCCCTCATAATCCATACCTGAGTTGCTGGAGACGCCGGAGCGTTTCTTTGCTTTCCGCCTGGCTTTTGCTTCAGAAACAGCCACCGGGTCGAGGCATTCACCTGCATGATAAGTGGATGCCCAGAGAAGGGGGTTTTCCTTCTCGTCAACAAAGCTCCGCATCATGTGGCGAATGGAATCTGTGGAAACTACAGTGGTGATCCCTAACCTGCTCCCCTGTTGAACAGATACATACATTGGAATATAATGCTTTATAATTTTGAAACGAGAGACAATAAAGTTGGGTGCACAGGGCATGATGCTCTGGTGTTGTGAAGAAATAGTTTAGTGTTTC
This sequence comes from Triticum aestivum, assembly GCF_018294505.1. NCBI lineage: Eukaryota > Viridiplantae > Streptophyta > Magnoliopsida > Poales > Poaceae > Triticum > Triticum aestivum. The sequence continues at coordinate 605,540 of NC_057805.1, forward strand.
TGCTTGCTCATAGGCCAAATTTGTTATATACCAGCTAGCTGAGAAGGAATTTAATTCTTGATAGCCTAAGCAGTACGTACTCCCTCCGTCCCATAATAAGACACTTATTTTGGGACAGAGGGAGTATAAGTTGACGGGGCAAGGGCCATTGTTATCCTGGTGGCATTGACAGGCTGCAAAATTGCCTCTACAGTTTATTATTTAGCTATGATAAATAAGCTGGTGTAAGAATGGTTGTGGCAGCAGTAGATACAGTAAGAATGCAAAAGGAAAGATAGAAAAAAGGGGGGATGTGAGTGTACCAGCAAAGTAGAAAGGGTGGACTTGCCGCAACCAGTTGTTCCGCATAGAAGAACCGTGACGGACTCTTTTCTTTCTCGAATCCTAGGGAGAGATTATAAAGGAATAATATCAGATTCCTTTGAAAGTTGGTTCCTCTCTTGGCCCTGAGTGGCAGGCATGTGTGGAAATTCAGAGGCAGAAGCAAACGTATGAGATGCTCCGTAGGCATGGAATTTAAACAAGTGGCATTGCAAACAAGGAAAATTCAATATGGTTTTAGCTGCTGACAGACAGATGAGACCAGATGAGATGAGATGAGATGAGATGAGATTAGATGGCAACAAGTAATTTGCCACTTTGTAATATACTCCGTATGTGATAGACTACATACATACATACATACATACATACATACAGAAGAAGCAGTGAGTGTGTGTTGATAATAAATAATGTATGTAAGCATGGAGTAGGAATTCCCTCTGTCTCAAAATATAAGAACGTTTTTGACTCTAGTGTAGTGTAGTGTCAAAAACGTTCTTATATTATGGGACGGAGGGAGTAGATTACTACTCTGCTCTACTCATGAAATGTTTGTTAAAAGAGAAGATTGGAAAAACATTCCTCCTCATGTACTGTATGAGATTGGTAGACGTTAGTGAATGAGGAAGGGACTTGGCAGACCTGCAGGCAAGGGTGAGGTGGTTCCTCTGGTTTGGGGCGAGGTATTTGTAGAGGGCCAGGGCCTGGCACACCAGGTGCAGGAAGAGGTCCCTGGGGATGAGCACCGTGGTCCGCCGCTTGTAGAGCTCGAACTGGAACTGCCTGGGGCTGGTGGCGGCGTCCGGCAGCTCGTACCGCTGCACCCCTCTTTTACCTTGGGACATGGCCATGAGCATCTCCATCTCCGCGGGGTCGCCGCGGACCACATCGAACACCCGCCGGCTAATCTTTTTTTGTTTTTTCATTCGATTGATTGAGAGAAATCCAATCAGAGAGATCGAAATCATCAAAATCAGAATCCAAGAGGGGAGGGGAGGGGAGGGGAAAGAAGAAGGGACAAGGGAGACCTCGAATGCGTGCCTGGGCTTGCACCCCATGAGCTGCAGCGTGCTGTGGAGGAGGGATCGGGTGTAGCGGAAGGAGGAGGCGCCACTCTCGTCCACCACCACAATGTACAGGAGGAGCTTGGCGTGGCCGGCCATGGATTCGATTCGCTGGCGACGCAGTCGGACGGAGAGGCGAGAGGGGAGAGGAGAGGAGAAAAGTCGGGTCTTTTCTTGGATGAATGTTTGATCTTGTCTTGTGGGTCGGGTCGTTGGTCCAACACAACGTTGGCAGGGCAGGGCAGGGTAGGGGGACACGACACGACACCGTCCACGCGAGAGCACGCACCGCGCACAAACCAAAGGAAAGGAAACAAAAACAAAGGACTAGGGTTGCTCTCCAACCTTTGCCTCAAAAACAGAAAGATCCACCGTCTTCTAGTTGCTGCCGACGGGGAAAAGGAAAACCCATAGGCACCCGTTGCTTATCTATCTAGAGTAGAGGAGAGGAGACCATGTGCAAGTCCAGCTCAGACGCTCTCCCAACCACCACCACCACCGTTCCTTCTTCCTCTCGCCGCCGCCGCCGATCCCCTTCCACCGCCACCGCATCCTCCTCCTCCACCTCCTCGGGACCCCGCCACACCGCCACCTCAACAACAACAACAAACACCGCCTCCACCTCCTCCTCCAGGTCGAGGTCCAGCCGCTCCAGCCTCGCCGCGGCGCGCGCCTCCCTGCCGGACCAGCCCGTCCTCTACACCTTCCAGGAGCTCGCCGCGGCCACCAACAACTTCCTCGCCAAGCGAGGCTCCTCCGACACCTTCTGGCGCTGCTCCCTCCGCTCCAGCCCCGCCGCGCTCTTCCAGCTCCGCCCGCTCCCGCTCCTCACGCCCGCTGCCGCCTCCGCCGCGCTCGCCCGCGTCGCGCGCTACCACCACGCCAGCCTCGCGCGCCTCCTCGGCGCCTGCCCCGCCGGCGCCCACGTCTACCTCGCCTACGCCCTCCCCACCGGCGCCTGCACCCTCGCCGCATACCTCTCCTCCTCCTCCACCTCCTCGTCCTCCCGCGCCGGCAGCAGCACCAGTAGAAGCGTGGTCCTCCGCACGTGGCTGTCGCGCGTGCAGGTGGCCGTGGACGTGGCGCAGGGCATCGAGTACGCGCACGCACACGCCGACGCCGCGCACGGCCGCGTCTCGCCGTCGGCCGTGCTCCTCGTCCCCGACGCCCACGGCGGCCAGAGCGTGCGCGCCGTGCTCACCCACTTCGGGGCGGGCCACTTCGCCGCCCCAGACGACGACGCCGACGCCGAAGCCGACAACCAGGAGCAGCCGTCCAAGGGAAAGGCGGCGGACGTGCGCGCGTTCGGGGTGCTGCTGCTGGGGCTGCTGTCGGGGGAGGCGGCGGAGAGCCGTTACCGGTTCGACCGCGCCACCAAGGAGTTGGCGCGCGTGTCGGTGGTGGACACGGCGGCGGAGGCGGTCCGGAGCGGGCGGGTGCGGAGCTGGGTGGACCGGCAGCTGAGCGACTCGTTCCCCGTGGCGGCCGCGGAGAGGCTAGTGGAGGTGGGGCTGCGGTGCGCCGCCGATGCCGATGCCGAGGAGGGAAAGGAGCGGCCGGAGATGGCGTGGGTGGCGGGCAAGGTGTCGCGGTTGTACGTGGAGTCCCGGGCGTGGGAGCGCACCCTGCAGCCGCCCTCCGACGACCTTTCCTCCGTCGCCCTCGCGCCGCGATAGATAGCAGCCATTCATCCAAAGCTGACTTTTTTCTTCTTCTTCTCTTCACATCCATCCACTGTCTCTCAAGTCAAATACGTGCATTTGAGTTGCGAATTTGAAAGGCAAATTCGATTTGATAAAAGATACTCACAATTGCTAAATGTCAGTCGACTGATCGATTTTCGGATTGCTCAAGACGAACAAGGAATCGAAACATATATGAACACAGCATATACGTAGGCTAGCACATGAACGTAAATGAGGGATGAGTAGATCACACCCTCCGGTTGGCCAGGCCAACGCGGCAGCGACAGCAGCACCCTCGGCGTCGTCCGTGGCCTTCTTCTTGGCGGCGGCGTCGTCGGTCATGGGGGCGATGCAGAGCAAGTAGTGGAAGCGTCGGCCATGGGGGCGATGCTGAGAAAGTAGTGGAAGCAGAGGAGGACGGATCCGAAGAAGTCGCGCCGAGACGCTTCCCAAAAACCTTATTTCCGTCTTGGGCAGCGGCACTTTCGTTAGTGACTCGTTAATCAATCCACAATCAATTAACCATTCTTGACCGGTAAAAAGAAATAAGGCTCGGCTCGTCATTCCCACAACACGTCGTGACAAGGCAAGGCGTGGCGAGGCAGGCGGAGGAGGAGGACGCGTGTACAGCTTCTCTTCCCAAAGCTCCCGATGTCATGTGATAGAGCAACCCTTACAAGGAGGGTCACACTTTTTACTACTTAAGCAGTTTCCACCACTTGTCATGCATCTAAGTGAGATTTAGTGATTAACCAGGGAATATTGTCTTGTAATTTAACCAAAAAACTGACTATTTTCAAATTATCTTGTAATTTAACAAATGAGGCTGCTGCAGCAGATAAGAGGACGAGGATTCTTCCTCCATCATCTATCGCTTTCTACTAAGACCAGTGGAATTAAACAGTGATGGCATTGGTCAAGAGGCTGACCTTCTGTTTTCTCTTTTCACATACATTGTCTCTCATTCATCAAATCAAATATGCACCACACGTCTTTGGCTTCTCCTTACCTATTCCCTTACGGTTAGGACAAACTCTCTCCTTCAGGCTTCATCAACAAATCCATGGATTCACCTTCCCTCTGCTAGCCGCTGGTGGTCGGGAGAAGAATCCCGATACCTCTGCTCCGGTGAGTCGTTGTTAGGTATTTTAGTCCTCGCAGGTGCGGCGCTCGGACGAATGACGGTGCTTCTTTGAGTTTGTCTTCTCTTTCACTCCCTCCGCCCCACACAATATAAGACGATTTTGTAAACGTCTTATGTTGTGTGGGACTTCTTTTTTACTTTGGGCTTTGATCATCATCCAGATGAACAAACATTGTAACACTGGTAAAATGGCCCACATTGTAGTACTAGTTTGGCCTTTCTTTGCTCATTACTACCATCCTTGACAAAATAACATCCACATAAGAAGCTTAAACAGTGATATTGCAAGTGCTAACGAATATTCATTCTGAGAGGCTGTTTTTTTTTTTTTGGTTTGTTATAAACCACAGCCATGTAATGCAATGTCTAGTATACCAACAATGACATGATAGATAGGTAAAGGCTTCTTCAACTGCTGGTAAATTTGGTACTAAACAAAATTGAGGTCTCTCAGCTACACAAACATGTTCCATTCACCTCCTGTTGCTGTAGTAGTGCCTGTCCCTCTCTCTGTCCCTTTCCCTTTCCCTCTCCCTCTCCCTCTCCCTCTCCCTCTCCCTCTCCCTCTCCCTCGATCCCCCCGACCCTAAGTGCTGCCTGCTCGAAAACGAAGGGCTCGGGGTCCAGGCACCATCGTCATAACCAGATGAGCTTCTTCTTCCGGCACCAGGGATCGCCGGTCCGTAGTCGTATGAGTGATACCTCGATGACGAGTAATGCTCAACGCCTGGAGGAGCAGGAGGAGCTCTATCCCTCGAATCTGATGACGAGTGCTGGTTGTGACGGCCCGAGGAGGACTGAAGAGGGGGCGGAGGAGCGCTGCCCCAGAGCCAAGGGTCGCCGTTCTCTGGGACGGGCGCGTTTATTCCAGGGAACTCCACCGTCATCCTCTTGCGAGGTGGGGATGCTTCGCCCTTCTCCGGAAGCTCTCCCTCCTCGTGCTGCTGCTGCTCTTCCTTCACCTCCCCGTCCCCAAATATGGTGATGCCAGATGGTTTGTCTTCATCTTCCACCTCATCTAAGATATCACAATCACAGAGGAATGAGACTCGAGAAACGACCTGAATATTGCAGATCACAGTCAGAGAGCAACAAGACTCACAAATGCTTACCTAGGTAACCTGGAGGATAACCCAATTCACGCATCCTGTGCAGCCACGGCGGCGGGTCATTTTCCTGCATGGATTGCGATACTCAGAAAAAGAAACGTGTGGAAATTAACATAAAAATTAATTGGGGCAGTGTTGCTATTGGTTTCTAAGTGACAAGAGAGACTTGAGTTCACAAAACTGAACCAGTGCTCTAGCAACGAAACCATCCCTTGTTCCAACTATTTTATGGTGAGAACATCTAAGGCGATTGGCTGATTACAAAAGGATTTCAAACTTCATTTCAAGAATTTGTACGGAATTTAATTAGTCATGGTTGATCATACCGAAAGAAGGATGCTGTACTCACGACAAAATCATTTAACCCTAGACAATAATCAGACAACAAAACGGTTGGACTGACACATGTTGCCGTTTGTTTATCCATGCTACTCCCTCCGTCCCAAAATTCTTGTCTTAGATTTATCTAGATACGGATGTATCTAACACTAAAATGTGAATAGATACATCCGTATGTAGACAAATCTAAGACAAGAATTTTGGGACGGAGGGAGTACTAAAATTCAAAAGAAAAAGAATATGTACATATAGCTATGATGGCTGATGTATTGAATATAATCAGCTATTTGCTTTCAGCTCGTGTATGCACATATTTACAGATCGTTTAATTAAGCTAACAGGTGGAAGCTAAAAGATGGGTCCTTCCATCTCACATTTCAACTAAAGATTGGTATATCCTAACAACAATGAAAAATTGATATATGCTAATCATGAAAAATGGAAAACAAACAAGAAGGCCAAACAAAATCAAGTGAAACAAACTTTAACTGAAAAAGAGAACGCATCCCTTACCCTGAGTCCCAAGCATTCTCTAGTCTCAGATCCCAGGACTCCTGCCTTGAGATCATCAAATTTGCCTGGCGTCTTCTGGTAGTACCGATTTTGTCCACGATTACCAACATTAGATAGGTTCCTTTTCAAGTTGTGCTGCTTGCGGGCATTGCTAATTGCAACATGGTCACGAGGCTTTGGGCAATCCTTCAGAGCATGGCTATACGAACCACAGTTGAAACAGCGAGAATCATCCTTATCTTTCTTGCTGCCAGAGAAACAACGAGGCATGTCATGTTGCGGATCCACGTAAAGGTATACTAATGCTATAATTAGGGATCAGCTATGAGAAAGATCATCAGAAGACAAGAAACGCCAAATGGAAGTAACTACGAGAAATATGAACAGACAGCTTCATGTTTTTTAACTTTGGAGTTACTAGTTACTATGTCTTCAATCATCTATTCATAGTCTCAGAATATATTGGTACCAGGACAAAGATTATTCGCAGATTACATTTGATGATCAAAATATGACATCTATGAATAAATCAAATTGGTGATATTTATACATCATTAATTTACAACATATTGGTGTCACGCAGAAACTAGTATTAAGACTCGAGCACGTAAATACAGCTTTGTTGCTTGCCCAAAATATTTAGGAATAAAGGCGATGGAACTTTAACAGTCATGCTGAATGCAATGTCACTCACAAATGGCATTTTAATTCTACCAGGTAATGCAAGATCAGAGCATAAAAATAAGAGCAAGGTCGGTATATGGACAGAATTCATAAATACCCTTCAGCGTTTGATGAATCACCCATAGGAGTTGAACCCAATGTAAATTCTCGATCATACAGTGGCACCGCACCATCATCCACAGCAGCATTTCCTCGTGCTTGGCTATCCACCCAGAATGACTTCTCAATAAGAAACAAAATAAAACAGAAGGTAGAATTATTAGATTCTAACTAACTTAATTCACAAGTCAGATCTCAACTCAAACGCAACACCTACCAAAGATAATTAAGACCTAAAGACATACATCTATCCTGCTGCCACTACTACTGATTGTATCCTATCCTGATACTAGTCATATCTCATATCCAAGTACTACTCAATTTTCCTTTTTTAGGACAATCCTATGCCTTAATTTTCTTTTTCGTACAATGCTATGTCTTCCTAAATGTTAAAGGGGATACCGAAAGTAAGAACCAAATGAAGCAACTAATCAACTATGTGCTATCTAGCTAATCTGGAGCCTCAGTGAAATAATATATCAGTCTCTGGGATTGTTAGCACCGTCCTCATCTGGAAATGAGTGGTTGCTTCGTGTGCTGGCTGGGTAAATGTAAAGGTGGTGCTATATCTTGATGCTCATAACAGGTACAGTACATTGCAGGTAGCAGAATTACAATTTTCAGGAAACAGAACTCGTATAACTCCAGCATGGCAGCATGTCTTCGATGTGCATTTTAGTGAATGAATTTAATCGGAAACAGGCCAACCAAAGTTTTGTAACAGCAATCCCATAATTCAGTTGGAGGTTTAATCTTCAGACTGAGCTTATGAAGGATAACAATGGCGAGCTTATACATACCACAGCACAGGATCTCTCTGAACCAACATGTAATGCTGGATAATAAGTCTCTTCACCACAGTCCAAGACTTGTTCCACAGTTTCCTGCCATTTTCACAAACAAAACAAACAATAATTAATTATCAACAAAGGGGAATCTGGTGCTCAGCACTTTTTCAAATGTACTCTCTACAAGTCACTATTTTCTTCTATTGGCCAAGGCAATAATTATATTTTGGCAGTGAAGCAATAATAATAGCACTGAGGGAAACAATAATTTACAAGAACCAAAACTAATTCTGGCATGCCCATTTTCTTGTTAATCTTTCTCTGGTGCCCATATCCTATCGATGTAAACAGCTCTCATTTAATAAACCGTAGCGGGAGAGCTGCTGTGCTGACATGGGAATAAAGATTATAAAGTTGATTTATGCAAAACAAACTAGCATAGCAGCAAAAGCCATGGTTATAAGGAACAGTACCGTCGAGGCGTGCTGCTTTCTAGCTTGCCACTCGGACCATTGTTGCATCAGTTCCATGAGCTTCCTTTTGCTTTCCCTGGAACAACATGTATCGGGAAATTAAAAAATGTAAGGATAAAAGGACTAACAAATGCAATGCGCTGTCATAGTTAGATACTATTCATTCAGAATAAAAAGCATGTCATGATTAACGGACCTTGTCAAGTTGTTGTAGACTACACGGACAGAGGGCTCGGTTGATTCGGCACGGGCTCTTTTAACTCCTCTTGTGGCTGAAGACGACGCAAATATCATCAAGGAACAAAAACATGTACTAGAAACGATCCGATTGGTAATAACTGTTTTGATGTCAATATACTACAGCTGATGGTAAAAAGATGGAAACAAAGGAGGAATAATAAGTTAGTCACATGTCAAAGAGGATACGGCTTTGGTCGATAAAGGCGCTGGTCGGTGTCGAAAGGGAAGGCCCAACATTGTTGCCCTTGGGTGTTTCAGCTGAAACAGCACCATGCTGCTTTGTAACGACGACGACTACGGCATTGTCGTCGGAGAGGTCCATGTCCTCAACCTGGCCTTCTTCGAGATCGATGATGTCATCACAAGCGGCGGCCTTTGTGGCCTGCGGTTGTTGGCGGGATGGGGGAGGAGGCCCCACTCCATTTGCTCGCAGCAGGGCTTCTTCTTGGGCCTTGGCCTGCGCATCTTGGACAGCAGCAGAAGAAGAAGATTCTTGGCAGGCGATCTGGCCTTCCTCGAGGACGACGACGCCGCTGTCTTGTGGCTGGTGGTGGGATGGCAGAGGCTCCGTCTCCGTCTTTGGTGGTGGTGCGTGATTCAGATTCAGATTCAAATCGACTTGGGCTTGGACTTGGGGTTGGTCGAGATCTTCCGAGGCGCGAGGCTCAGGTTCGTCGCCGCCGAGACTGATGAACTCCTCCATCCGTCTCTGTCTCTATCTCTTCGGGGATTCAGAATCAGAATCAGAATCAAGAGCAAGCAGCAAGCCTGGTGCCCCCTTGAATCATGGGCTGGGAAGAAAGAAAGAAAGAAAGAAATTTTGAGAGAGCAGGAGCGGAAATCAACTAAAACAAAGTGGAGAGATCTACCTCTCCTTGTACCTGCGGGTGGAGCTGTTGATTCTTCCTCCGTCCGTCCTATAAGGAGAGGAGAGGAGAGGAGAGGCGGCGGCGGCGGGGAGCTGTCCGTCTCCGTCTCCGTCTCCGTCCCCGACTCTATCTAGTACTAGTACCTATCTACACTACTCCAGGGGAGGGAGTGTCTGTCTAGGCTGGCTAGGGCAGGGCGTCCGTCCGTCCGTCCGGTTGCTATTCTTTCTGCTCGTTTTCATTTCATCCTTAGTAGAAGAAGAAGAAAAATCTAAAATCCTTTTGAGATTACTTTTTCTAATCATCTCATTTTACTCTATTCTATTTCTATTTTCTTTTCTTTTTTTGCATATGATTTCATTTTACTCTATTCTATTTTGCAGGAAAATTTACCACCCACTCAAACTTCTTGCCCAATTGTTCGCCCGGTCGCGGCCCAGCTGCCCGATGCAGTGAGACGGGTCCATCCCATCTGGCATCTCAACCCCCGGCTCCTTCTTCTTTCTCCAGTCAACGCTTTCATGAGAAACGCCCCCCTCCCTCCCTCCTCGCAGCCAATCTTCCTCCAACCGCGGCTCTGCGTGCGCTCTCCCTCGCAGCGAAAGACGCCGCTAGCAAAAAATTAGCCCGGTTACAGCAAAAACAAAAGATGCTGGTAGCAAAAATACGCTGGTTCCAGCACAAACCTTACACGATTGTAGCAAAAAATGGGTGCTAGTTCCAGCAAAACACAAAGCCGGTGGTAGCAAAAGAAAAATGGTTGGTTCCAGCAAAATCCAAAGATGCTGGTAGCAAAAAATATCCTCTAGTTCCAGCAAAAAATGAGATGGTGGTGGCAAAAATGTATGCTAGTTCCAACAAAAAACAAAGCCAATGGTAGCAAAAGAATTAAATTGGGTTTGTTCCTTCAGAACAATTATTATTATCTCGCGGTCCGCCGTCAGCCTAGCTTCTGTGATGCTGGTTGTAGCTTTCCTACGGACCGATAGCAGCAAAAATCTTGCCGTGCACCACAACGCCATCCGTGGCTGCAGGCGATGCTGTGGCCAGTCGCGGCAATTCCGTGACCAGTTGTAGCACGAGCGGATGCGGGTTCCATCAAAATCTTGCAGGGCAACCGTCACCAGGGAAGAAGTGGAGGTTGGCGGCGTTCATAGGCACTACCTGGCGCGGGGGGGGGGGGGGTATGTGCGACGGCCATGGCGGGTTGCGACGCCATAGGGGGCAAAGCGGGGGAGAAGAGGGGAGGGAGAGTGCAAAGCCGCAAGGATAGAAGAGGGAGGTGAGCGCCAGCCACGGCCATCACATGCACGAACCCATAGCACAAGTAATTAGATGGAACCCGCCTCAATCCAACCCACTTATGTTTTACAACTAACCCTGGCCAAACCATAAAGCAACCCAAGGATGCATCCTGCACACACTGTGCAGCGTCACTATTGCTGATCTGATCTGGTGGTGTGCGCCTGTGCATGTGTGTTGGTGTGTGCTTGTGTATTGTGCTGCTGACATGCACAGCTTACAAGCATCCAAACACTGCAACTTAAATTTTTCGAACAAATGAAAAAATGAAAGAAGATTGCATTGATTTTTTTTATAAAAAATACTTTCCCAGAACAAATTTTGCAATATTTTCATACAAGATAATATTACATAAACTATTTGCGACTAGAATTTCCATAAAGCATAATTTTGTTATAAACAAAGGGAAAGGCGGTGATGATGGTGTAGCTAAGAGCGACGGTGAAGGACAGGTTCAACGCTGGCCATGTATGTCAAGTTGCAAAATTCCATGGCGTAATAACCAAGCAAAAAGAAGAGCAAGCAATATTAGTCTCTTTCTTGTTAGGATTTCAAAAGAATACTACGTGATCAGGGAGGTATGAGAGGTGTGTGATGTGAGGGAGATGCCATTATTAATTTATATGTAGTCACTGCGCTCGGTGCTTCTGGAATGTACTAAGTACTACTCCCTCCGTTCCTAAAAATTTGTCTTTCTAGAGGTTTCAACAAGTGATTACGTCTTGCAGGGGTTTGGGCCCATCGCCACGTTGCGAACGCGGCCGGAAGCAGACCTAGCCTAGCAGGCATTCCAGTCCAATCCAGCGCGCGCCACTCAGTCGCTGACGTCACGAAGGCTTCGGCTGATACCACGACGTCGAGTGCCCATAACTGTTCCCGCGTAGTTGGTTAGTGCGTATAGACCAAATGGCCAGACTCAGATCAAATACCAAGATCTCGTTAAGCGTGTTAAGTATCCGCGAACGCCGACCAGGGCCAGGCCCACCTCTCTCCTAGGTGGTCTCAACCTGCCCTGTCGCTCCGCCACAAAGTAACAGTCGGGGGCCGTCAGGAACCCAGACCCACCTCTACCGGGATGGAGCCACCTGTCCTTTCAGCCTCCTCATCAGAATCACTTGCAGGTACTCAACGAGCCGACCTGACTTTAGTCACCACATGTGTCATGTATATAAAGTATATAGTATATACCCGTGATCACAACCCGATAGTATAGCATGGCAGACGGACAAGAATGTAGGGCCACTGATGGAACACTAGCATCCTATACTAAGCAGTAGGATAGCAGGTAAGGGTAACAACTGTAGCAACAATGACAGGCTATGCAGCAGAATAGGATTAACCGAAAGCAGTAACATGCTACACTCTTCTAATGCAAGCAGTATAGAGAAGAATAGGCGATATCTGGTGATCAAGGGGGGGGGCTTGCCTGGTTGCTCTGGCAAGAAGGAGGGGTCGTCAACACCGTAGTCGATTGGGGCAGCAGCGACGTCAGTCTCGTAGTCTACCGGAGAGCAGAGGGGGAAGAAACAATAAATATAATGCAAACATAAGCATGACGATGCATGACAAGACAACGAGCGGTGCTAGGTGTGCCCTAACGCGGTAGTAGGTGATACCGGCGAAGGGGGAAAACATCCGGGAAAGTATCCCCGGCGTTTCGCGTTTTCGGACAGATGAACCGGAGGTGAAATGTTGCACGTTTGCTATGCTAGGGACATGTGGCTGACGAACGGGTTGCGTATTCGGATTCGTCTCGTCGTTTTGAGCAACTTTCATGTACAAAACATTTTCATCCGAGTTACGGTTTATTTTATATTCATTTTTAAAAATTTAATCATTTTTAGAATTTAATTAATTATTTTAATTCAACATTATCCAGAATAGTGTGTGCTGATGTCAGCAGTAAACACGGCGTTGGCTGGGTCAAACTAACGTGAGGGTCCCGCATGTCATTGACTGATTAATTAACTAACAGTTAATAATATAATTATGTTTAATTAAGTTAATTAATTAATTATTTATTTATTATTATTATTAATTTTTAAATAATTTTTTTAATAAACCGTTCTGGGGCTGGGCCCCGTTTGTCATAGGCCCTAGGGGCTTAGCGGGTTTGCCCGCTAACGGGCACAGGGCACCCGGGCGCGGTTACGGGCGCTGGGCGTGCAGGCCGAGGCCACCAGGGGGCGCCGGCCTCGACGGCGGCCGGAGCAGTACGGCAAAACGGCGGCGAGGACGGACGGTGGGGGCGAGGCCACGGCAGCTGCAACAGAAGTAGACTCTACTACAGCGGGAGGGCGTGGCCGCAGGCGGCGTTGGTGAGCGCGATGGCGCGGCCGGCGGCCAGGTGCGAGCGAGCGGGCGTGGCCGTGGGCACGGGGGGGGGGGGTTGCGGTGAGCGCGGAGCGAGGAGGTCGGGGCAAGGCATCCATGGGCGCAGTCTGTGGTGCGGGTGGCCGCGTCGGGGGCCTACGCAGGCGAGCGTGTGTGACTCCGGAGGCGGGGGTGAGCAGGGGCGGACGGGGCATGCGGGAGCGCGGCCTGGTCGCAGCGAGCACGAAGGCTAGGCGCGGTGAGCGCGACCGCGAGGCAGTGGGCGTGAGCGAGACCACGGCGGGCGCATGAGTAGAGGCGGGAGACGACGGGGTTCTCACCCGCGTTGGTGAGCAGGGGGGGCGGCGAGGCTCGGTGGAGCCTTTGGGGAGGAGGACGGGGACGCGTCGCCGGCGAGGAGACGAGGAGGACGAGGCGACGGGCGGTGGCGGTGGCCGGTGACGGCGTCAGGCGTCGGCGTGGCAGCTCCGGGGCGACGGCGTCTGGGCGACCGGGGCGGCCAGATCCAGAACGGGGAGGAGGAGGTCGTCGCCGGCGAGTTGAGGGCCGGCGCGCGCCGGGCGCCGCGGTGGCTGGCCCGATCCAAAAGGGGATCGGGGAGAGTGGGGGGGAGAGGAGTGGGGCGAGTGGGATGGGTGGTTAGGGTTTTTCCTCTAGTGGGGTGGGTAAGGGGGGATGGTGTGGGGTGCGGCTGGGCCGGCCTGGCGGCCCGATGGCCTGCTGGGCCGTGGCCCAGTGGGGGGGGATTGTGATTTTGTTGCGCCCTTTGCTTTTTATCTATTTTTATCTTACTTTAGTTTTACAAACTATAAACCTAGCCCCTAAATTAGTACTAATACTAATAACACCGCCACAATTAATTTGGCACCCTAAACAATTATTTTATATTTGTTTAGTATTCAAAAGGCATTTAAATATTAGTCTTACTATTGTTTTAATTAATTTAGTGCAGTTAAGTATTTTATAAAAAGATGTTTTATCCACCATAATTACCTATGCAATATCTGGTTCACTCTGAACATTTTAGTTTTACTACTTGAAATTTTTTCTGTTTGCTTGATTTTGAATTTGAATCGGTTTCGAACTGACGCGAGATCATCAACAGTAATTGAAGTGACGTGGCATCATTAGCAGAGGGTTGTTGTAGCTTAGTTACCCGGGCGTCACACTAATCATGCAGTGTTTGAGAGTTGGAACTAATGCATAAAAACTGGGTATGAAAGGAGTATGGTCAATGTGACGCCTCCGATTTGACCGTACACTAATCATGCACGCAAATGTGTACGATCAAGATCAAGGACTCACGGGAAGATATCACAACACAACTCTAAAACATAAATAAGTCATACAAGCATTATAATACAAGCCAGGGGCCTCGAGGGCTCGAATACAAGTGCTCGATCATAGACGAGTCAGCGGAAGCAACAATATCTGAGTACAGACATAAGTTAAACAAGTTTGCCTTAAGAAGGCTAGCACAAACTGAGATACAGATCGAACGAGGCGCAGGCCGCCTACCTGGGATCCTCCTAACTACTCCTGGTCGTCGTCAGCGGGCTGCACGTAGTAGTAGGCACCTCCAGTGTCGTAGGTGTCGTCGTCGACGGTGGCGTCTGGCTCCTGGACCCCAACATCTGGTTGCGACAACCAGATAGAAAGGAAAGGGGGAAAAGAGGGAGAGAAGCAACCGTGAGTACTCATCCAAAGTACTCGCAAGCAAGGAGCTATACTACATATGCATGGGTATATGTGTAAAGGGGCATATCAGTGGACTGAACTGTAGAATGCCAGAATAAAAGGGGGATAGCTAGTCCTGTCGAAGACTACGCTTCTGGCCATCTCCATCTTGCAGCATGTAGAAGAGAGTAGGTTGTAGTCCTCCAAGTAGCATCGCATAGCATAATCCTACCCGGCGATCCCCTCCTCGTCGCCCTGTTAGAGAGCGATCACCGGGTTGTATCTGGCACTTGGAAGGGTCGTCAACTCCGTAGTCGAACTGGGCAGCAGCAGGGTCGGTCTCGTAGTCTACCGGAGAGAAGAGGGGGAAGAAACAGTAAATACAATGCAAACATAAACATGACGATGCGTGACATGACAATGAGCAGTGCGAGGTGTGTCCTAACGCGACAGTAGGTGGTACCGGCGAAGGGGGGAACATCCGGGAAAGTATTCCCGATGTTTTGCGTTTTCGGACAAACGGACCGGAGGGGGAAAGTTGCGAGTTCGATAGGTTAGGGATGTGTGGTGGACGAACGGGCTGCATATCCGGATTCGTCTCGTCGTTCTGAGCAACTTTCATGTTGAAAATATTTTAATCCGAGTTACGGATAAAAAGATATGATTTTCTAAAGATTTTATTAATTTCTGGAATTTAATTAATTATTTAATTTAATTCGAATTTGGATTTATGACATCAGCATGAGGTCATGCTGACGTCAGCAGTCAACGTTGACCGTTGACCTGGTCAACATGACAGGTGGGTCCCACCTGTCAATGACTGCTAGCTAATTAACTACTGTTTAGTTAAATTAGTTAACTAATTAGATTAGTTTAAACATGATTAATTAACTTAATTAATTAATTAAAATTAAAATTATTTTCTTTATTTATTTATTATTTTTTATTAATGAATTTATTATTTTTATTGTTATTATTATTATTATTATTATTTTATTTATTTTTTATTCGTTCTGTGCGTGGGCCCCGGCTGTCATTGGGCCAGGGGGTTCGGGCCCAGGGGGCAGTGGCTCAGGGGGGGGGGGGCGAGGCCCACCTGGCAGTGGCCCAGGGGCCACAGGCGGGCGCGGGCGCGGCGCGGCGACGGCGGTGGGCGTGGGCGACAGGCGCCCGTAGCCTGCCCAGGGCAGGGCGGGGCCGTGGCCATGGACGAGGCCGCCGGCGCCCACGACGCCGGCCAGGAGGGCGGCGGAGGGCCGCGGGCGGCGCGGGGGTGAAGGTAGCGGCGGGGCTGGCCGGAGCGGGGCCGCGGACCAGAGGGGGGAAGGCGCCTGTGGGCGCGCACGGGGAAAGCCGGAGCGGGGCGAGCGGGCTGCAGGCGAGCAGGGAGCCACGGCGTCGCGCAGGGTGGCAGGCCGCAGCGGTGCAGCAGCGGCAGGAAGGGGAGGCCAGGGGCGCGACGCGGGGGGGGGGGGCTGCGGGAGCGCGAGCTCGCGCGCAGCCACGGGCGCGAGGCAACGGCGCGGGCCGCGCGGCAGGGCGCCGCGAGCGCGAGCGCGGGGCAGAGGAGAAGAGTGAGGGAGGTGCTCACGGCGGGGGTGCGGGGTCTGGGCAGCGAGCGCGGGGAGGAGCGACGGGGACGACGCACGCAGGGGAGGAAGGGGAAGCAGGCCGGCGGCGGGGGGGGGGTGTGCTCCGGCGACGGCAACGGGGCGGTCGGCGACGGGGTCGAACGCCTCCTCCTCGATCCCGATCCAAATCGGGGGAGAGGGGAGATATTTCGGGGGGAGTGGGGGGTGCTGTCGGTGGGGAGTGGGGGGGTGGATAAGGTGGGGTGTTGGTGGGCCGGCCGGCTGGGCCTGGGGGTTGGCCCAGTTGGGCCAGGGTCCAGTGGGGGGCTCTTCTTTTTGTTTTTTTCTGTTTTCTTTTCTTTTTATTTATTTATTGGTTTTTCCGTTTTATTTCAATTTAAACTATTTAGGCATTTTATAAAAATGTGTTTACCACATCATATTTACTTATGCAAAATATGGCATCTCCCGAACATTTTTATTTTAATATTTGAAAACTTTTGTCGTTTGACTTATTTAGAATTTAAATTTGAAACGGTTTTGAATTAACCCGAGATTAATTACAGTGACAGAGGTGACGTGCCATCATTAACGTGAGATTACTGTAGCATGATTATCCGGGCGTTACAGTCAATGCGTTACTTTCCTTGCTGATGATCCTCAAAACCTAGTGACTCATAGTAGCACGCTTCGCACTCCGCAAATTCTATCGCAAACAAGCAATAACATACATAAGCAATCAAGCAAAGATGCACGGGTAAAACTCAAATAACAAGATCTAACCAGAAGGTTCAACTTAAGAACTCCGGTTTGCAAAAAGAATCAAATCAAACATAGCAACGAAACACAAACTGCGAAAGAAACAAGATTCGTTTACTAATCTGGACTAAATTCAAATTTTACAGTACCAAAATCTTGTTCAAGTTGGTTAAACAGAAAGAGGGCTTCGAGACGAAGATCTAGGCGCTTGAATCGCCTGATTCCGATAAACGAGCAAAAAGATACGCTAAAACGAAAATCGGATCAGAAATCGCGATCGAAAATAATCGCGAAAAATCTGAGAAAAAGAAAACTGACGAACAGGCTAACAAACGAACGTTCACTGTCTGTGACTAACGAGTGAACGGCGTTGGTTTAAACGAACGAACGGACGAACGTCCGCAAAATAAATAAATCATCGGAAAAACCGATCTATCGAAAATAAACCGAAGAAAAATAAAAAAACCGGGGTTATCCGTAGAAAACCGACCGGTCAACGGCGAGATCCGGCGCGGCGGCGGCGGCGCGGCAGTGGCAGGCGGCGGCGGGCGGCGACGGGCGGCGGCGGCGTGGTGTGGCGGCGCGCGGCAGCGGCAGCGGCAGGCGGAGGTGAAATTTATTTAAAATAATTCCGGTGTGCAGAAAAAGAAAGAAAAAGAGTACTAAACGAACTCCAAAAATTACGAAATAAAATTTCCCCGTCCTCTAAAAATAAGCCGGACAAGGTGAAATTTATTTGGGCCTATAATGCAATTTTGAAAAACGTATATTTTTCCTATGCGAATAAAATAGCAAAAAACTCCGAATAAAATTAAATATTTGATTTTAATATTTTTCCTCCAATATTTCATTTATTTTGGAGAAGCCATATTATCTCCTCTCATATATTTTAATATGAAATATTTTCGGAGAGAAAAATAATTAAAACAAATGATCCTCGTTTCGATATTTGATAAAAATTCAAATATGAAAACAGTGAAATCCCCAACTCTCTCCGTGGGTCCTTGAGTTGATTAGAATTTCGAGGATCGCAAATTGAAATGTAATAAAATATGATATGCATGAATGATCTATATATAACATTCCAAATTGGATATTTGGGATGTTACAGTGGCTGTTGGGTGGTGGGGGCCGCTTTCTTGGAGTTTCAAGCGGTTTTCAGCCTACCAAATCAAATTATATGGAAAGAAGTATCTTGCCGTAAAAGTGAGAGGAGTTGGGGGCAATTATACGGGATTCCGTAAGAAGAAGTTGGGTTTATGGGAGCTGTTCAAGTGCTATTTTTGTCTTAAACAACCCATAGTTTATTCAAGGATACGAAAGCTGTTGGAGTTGCTTCAAGTGACTTTCCATTGAAAAGGGTCCTCTCTTCTCTTGTGTTGCATGGCATGGCATGGTCTAAATTAAAAGAGGGATGGATCCTCTCCTCTCCTAAGCATGCGGTGAGCCAGAGAGGATGCATGGCTTGCAAGTGCCTGCCAAATTAAGTGAAACCACACATGGCATGCAGCCGTTGGCGCCAAAACGCTCTTGCCCTGCCCTGCCTGCCTGCTGCATGCATGTCCCTCCCTCCTCAACGCCCGTCGTTGGTGAAGCTCCCTCCCTCCGCCCTTCCCCTAGCTTTCTCTTTCTCTTTCTCTTTTCCCTTCCCTGGAAGGAACTCCAGGAGCAGGAGCAGGAGGAGAGGGAGGCCCTCCTCTGTTCTTCTCCCTCCTCAACATCCTTCCATCCATTCAATTTAAACTGAAGTTGCCACCTCAAAAAACCTCCATCGCCGTGATTGCCCGGTACGTACGTCGTCCCTCATGGCGGCCGCCCGAGGCCGAGGCGTCCTTCTCGCCGTCCTCCTCTTGATGATGGTGGCGTTTGCGTTCGTCGGCGCAGACATATACAAGCCAACGGACTCCATTCTGGTTCACTGCGGGTCGGACAAGGACGGGCAAGACGAGGACGGCAGGAAGTGGACCGCCGACAAGGACAGCAAGTGGCTCCCCGACGGGGGCAAGTCCTCCGTCATGGGCACCGCCGACGTGCCGGACCCGTCGCTCCCCTCCCCTGTGCCCTACATGACGGCGCGGGTCTTCCCCAAGGAGACCGCCTACACCTTCCCCGTGGCCGACGCCGACCGCCACTGGGTGCGCCTCCACTTCTACCCGGCGGCCTACCACGGCATCCCCGCCGACCACTTCTTCTTCTCCGTCACCACCTCCACCGGCGTCACGCTGCTCCGCAACTTCAGCGTCTACACCACCGCCAAGGCCCTCACCCAGGCCTACATCGTCCGGGAGTTCTCCCTCCCTCCCTCCACCACCGGCTCGCTCTCCCTCAAATTCACGCCCACCGCCATGAACAACGCCTCCTACGCCTTCGTCAACGGCATCGAGATCATCTCCATGCCCAGCTTCTTCGGCGACCCGGCCACGCTGGTCGGTCTCGACGACCAGTCCCTCGACGCCAGCGCCGGCAACCTGCAGACCATGTACCGGCTCAGCGTCGGCGGCTCCTACATCCCTCCCGCCAACGACTCCGGGCTGTCCCGTGAGTGGTTCTCCGACACACCCTACGTCTACGGCGCCGCCACGGGCGTCACCTTCGAGGCCAACGACACGATCCCGATCAAGTACCCGACCCCCGCCGACGAGTATGCCGCGCCCGTCAGCATCTACGACTCGTTCCGCCACATGGGGCGCGACCCCAAGATGAACAGGAACAACAACCTCACCTGGGTGTTCGAGGTGGACGGCAACTTCACCTACCTCCTCCGCCTCCACTTCTGCTCGCTCATGGAAGACAAGATCAACCAGGTCGTCTTCGCCATCCTCGTCAACAACAAGACGGCCACCACCACCGGCAGCGCCGACATCATCGCCTGGGCCAAGGAGAAGAACCCTGCTAATCCCGGCGCGCCCGGCAAAGGCGTGCCGGTCTTCAAGGACTACGCCGTGTTCATGCCCGCCGCTCCGGCAGGCAGCGACACCATCCTCTGGCTCACGCTGCGCCCAGACACCGCCACCAATCCACAGTTCGTCAACGCTTTCCTCAACGGCCTGGAGGTCTTTAAGGTGAGCGACGCCTCCGGCAACCTGGCCGGCCCAAACCCCGACATCTCCAAGATGCTGGCGGAGGCCGAGCTGGGGGCCGTGGACGGGCAGTTCAGGGAGAAGCCGAGCAACGTCGGGGCGCTCATCGGCGGGGCGGCGGGCGGCGCGGCGGCGTTCGGGCTGGTGGCGGCCGTGTGCTTCGTGGCGTACCAGAGCAAGAGGAGGAGGGAGCTGAGCAGCAGCCCGTCGCACTCCTCCTCCGGGTGGCTGCCGGTGTACGGCGGCAACTCGCAGACGAGCGTGAGCAAGTCGTCGGGCGGCAGGAGCGCGGTGACGCTGAACCCCAACATCACGGCCATGTGCCGGCACTTCTCGTTCCAGGAGATAAAGTCGGCGACCAAGGGGTTCGACGAGTCGCTGGTGATCGGCGTGGGCGGGTTCGGGAAGGTGTACCGGGGGGTGGTGGACGGGGACACCAAGGTGGCCATCAAGCGGAGCAACCCGTCGTCGGAGCAGGGGGTGCTGGAATTCCAGACGGAGATCGAGATGCTGTCCAAGCTGCGGCACAAGCACCTGGTGTCCCTCATCGGGTGCTGCGAGGACAACGGCGAGATGATCCTGGTGTACGACTACATGGCGCACGGCACGCTGCGGGAGCACCTGTACAAGAGCGGCAAGCCGCCGCTGCCGTGGAGGCAGCGGCTGGAGATCGTGATCGGCGCCGCCCGGGGGCTCCACTACCTCCACACGGGCGCCAAGTACACCATCATCCACCGCGACGTCAAGACCACCAACATCCTGGTGGACGAGAAGTGGGTGGCCAAGGTGTCCGACTTCGGGCTGTCCAAGACGGGGCCGACGGTGCAGAACCAGACGCACGTGAGCACCATGGTGAAGGGCAGCTTCGGGTACCTGGACCCGGAGTACTTCCGGCGGCAGAAGCTGACGGAGAAGTCGGACGTCTACTCGTTCGGCGTGGTGCTGTTCGAGGTGCTGTGCGGGCGGCCGGCGCTGAACCCGAGCCTGCCGCGGGAGCAGGTGAGCCTGGCGGACCACGCGCTGAGCTGCCAGCGGAAGGGCACCCTGGAGGAGATCATCGACCCGGTGCTGGAGGGGAAGATCGCGCCCGACTGCCTCAAGAAGTTCGCCGAGACGGCGGAGAAGTGCCTGGCGGACCAGGGCGTGGACCGGCCGTCCATGGGCGACGTGCTGTGGAACCTCGAGTTCGCGCTGCAGCAGCAGGACACCTTCGAGAACGGCGGGAAGCCGCCCGAGGTGGACGACTACAGCAGCAGCTTCACCATCACCCCGCCGTCCATGGAGGAGAGCCTGGCGGCCAACGCGGCGGCGCTCTCGCTCATCAGCGAGGACATGGACGAGGAGGACATCGCCAACAGCGTCATCTTCTCCCAGATCGCAAAACCCACCGGACGATGATCTTCACTCCACTTCGCTTCACTTCACTTGATGCACGGACGTCTCGTCTCGTGTAACAGATGAGATCAGATCCTAGATCAGATCGAATGTGTTGTAGTACCCCTCCCTACGTACCACCAGCACACAAGACAGCAGACATGCATGCATTCATGGAAATGCATGCATGCAGACGGCCCGTCGATCGGCCTGGGTGGGTGCATCGGAGACTGTGTCGTACGTACCAGCTGCTCTATATACTGTATGTATATGTATGTATGTATATGTTCCCCAATTAGTGTAAAGGAAAACTTGTAATACAAACTCGAGTCTTCTTCAACTTCAACTGTGGTGTGGCCGACCGGCGTGGGTGATAGATGTAAATGGAAATGGGAAGCAGTTGATAACGTTCAAGGCATTGTTCGAATTTGCTCGGACCTGTTTCTTCACGCTGAAAGACTTGTTATCTACCCATTAGTGGTTGGTTCCGGCAATGACGGCGCCTTAGCATCGTTCCCAATCATTCTCGTTGTATTCCCTCTGCAAAGAGATGGTCGGTGAGCATATGGTTCCCGCTATAGCTTTTTTCTCTCTCATTGTTTTGATCACTTTGAAGTTCTTTTTACTCCACCAGGGCATATTTTTTTTATCTTGTTTGATTTTGGTGTGATTTTTATGTGTATGCGTGTTGTTGTTGTTGTTGCTTGTATGTATTTTAGCTATGTAGCACCGTGTGCTTATTCTGTTTGTATCTCCTTGATGCTCTATTTTAAGGAAATAAAATCCACCCTTGCGGGAAAGAAAAGCACCTCAATCATAATGAGCATTATGATCACTATCGCCATCAGAACAAGCCGCCAACGCGCCGCAGTAGCCGCTCCCCTACCGGAGTTGGCTTGATCTTATCGATGACAACCAAGAAGTCTCGTGCACATGCCCCTAAGGACCAGCGCCCTAGAGTCGCAGTCGTCGTTGTTGATCGTCGTTGTTGAACCCTTGAATAGATCTGAAACAACGGCCATCATATCTCTCCGTCTTGCATGCATGACGAGAAACCGTACCTTTCCACCCCAAGGAGACGGCATGAATCTACGCCGAAGCCCCGTTGACTATGTCTAGATGGACGAACTCGAGGAGGATCGAAGCTTGGAAGAAAACTAAAAACCCTAACCTAAACTATTAGCCGGAGCGAAGGCATTGAAATTCCCCTCCCCACCGCAGGTCGTCGGAGTGGCAGACAGAGGGGAGGTGAACCCATGGGCTCAACGGAGAAGTTTGGAGGGAAGAGTTGGCCCTAGCCGCCGAGGGGAAGGAAGAAAACGGTTGAAAAAAAGTCACAACTCTATCCCGAATATAGAATTTTTTTTGCAATGGTCAAACTTGAAAAATGTTGTACTTTAGACAAATCTACCTGCTCCATCCAAATATATAGGGCCTAATATGTTTTTGAGGTTGCCTTTAACCATTGATAAAAATATTAATATATGAGATCTATAATATAAAAATTATATCATTAGAAGCTCCTTTCACATAGCAATTTGGCGGTATGCTTTTTGTAACATGCATGTCATATATTATTGCTCTAACTTGTGGTCCAATATGACATCAAAAAACATATTTTTTTCCCTATATATTTGAATGGAGGGAGTAAAAAATGGGAGCGGCTAGGCTACTTCCATACTGAATATGAATATGGAGGCTGCCAATAGTATGGCGCTCTGCTAGAGTTGTTCTTACTCATGCATGCATGCATATATTTCAAGATGATAAACAAACCGAAGAAAGTTTCTTTGCTAGTACTACTTGTTTCCATCTTCCTTGTAGTAGTAGTAGTATTAGTTTGACCAAGAAGGAAGGTAGCAAGAAAGAAACGTAGCTGGCCGTATATGTGGTGTGGAGTTGATTAGCTTGTTGTGTTTTGACTTTGAATTCGTCCATGTACTAGTGATTCTGAGCTGCCTGTTTAGCCCAGTTTTTTTTTGACAAAAGAGAGCATTCTCTCCTATTTCCATTAAAAGAAATCACCATGTCTTACAGCAAAGCGGGAAACAAACTAAAGAAGCATCAGATAACTCCACTCCCCTACGCAGCCATCACTACCCTACTGAGGAGGGGAGGAAAGCCATCCCTTCCCTCCAAAACCACCTCAAGGCAGCAACCCTATAGGGAGTGGTCCAAAGTCTGGGTTCATAGAGAACCCCGCCTTGGAATGGAAACATTCTTTTACATAGAAGACATACATCCTGATTAAAGTCTTAACAACAAACAGAAGATCATGGGCTGACTGGAAATCAGAAAGGAAGCAAGCCAGATTGCAGTGAAAGTAGTTATTCATCGCAGCAACAGATTCGTCCTGAAGTTTATTAGCGTCATCCCAGGATCCTCCCAGTCTTCAGGCGCCACCCGTGAGCTGCTTTGAACACTTCTTCCGCCACCTCGCTTACTTGTTTCACTCCAGCCTCCATCATCTTACTTCTTACGGGGTTTGTCTGCAAAATATTCCAATCAATTAGATTTTTGAGAAACAGGTTAACCGGCACGCAAGGATCATTCACCCTGTTGTTATAAAAAATAATGTTGTTCCTTAGCTTCCAAATAGTCCAGCAGATCGCTGAAATTCCTATCATGACCAAACCTTTTTCATCTTTTCCAAAGGTCTTTACCCAGGTTTTCATTATTGCATCCAGGGTTTCTGGAATGTTTCTCAAATTGAAAGCACATTTCAAAATGTTCCACAACAATCTAGCTACTGAACAGGATAGGAAAAGGTGATTAATATTTTCTTTACGGCCACAGAAAGGGCATCTATCATCCCCTTTCCACCCCCTGCGAAGCAGATTGTCTTTGGTAAGAATACTGTTCCTAAGAGCCAACCACATGAAAACCTTGATTCTGGGTGGCATTTTGATCTTCCACATGTAAAGGTGTGGATATTTGACACCATTTTAAATCAAGTGTCTGTAAAAGGATTTTATAGTATATATCCCTTTTTTTGGTCAAAGACCACTTTACCTCATCTTTATCCTCGTTTAGAGTTATTGAACTACAAACTTCTTTAATATGTTCCCATAACTCTCTAGCATCTCCGATCAGAGTTCTTCTAAAATGCACATTACCTAAGCTATTTTCAAACACCTCCTTAACTGTTTTCTTTTTATCAAAACAAAGCTCATAGAGTCTAGGGAAGTTTTTACTTAGTGGGGCAAAGCCAATCCACCAGTCTTCCCAAAAGCGTGTTCTATCTCCATTTCCAATCCTAAACTTGCACAAAGAGGCAAAATGATCTCTATATTTCAGTATCTCCCTCCAAAACTGGGAATCTCCCTGTTTGGCCAGTACATTACCCAGGTTTTTATTTTTAACATATTTTTTTTCCAAATAATATTTTGCCACAACCCCTCAGTTGTGTAAAGTTTCCACCACCACTTACACAGCAATGCTTTGTTCATATATGTAAGATTTTGAATTCCCAAACCCCCCATATCTTTTGGTCTGCATACCTCAGACCACTTTACTAGATGGTATTTTCTTTTTTAGTCACTCTCCTGCCACAACAGTCTGGCTCTAAAGAAATCCATGCGTTTTCCCACCCCAGCGGGGAGCCCATAAAAGGACATCATAAAATATGGTATGCCCGTCAGAGACGATTGAATCAGTGTGACCCTCCCTGCGCTAGCAAGCAATCTGCCTTGCCAGGTTTCACACTTTCTCTCCATCTTATTCTCTGGAGGTTTCCAATGTTTATTGCGAATTCTATTTTTATCTATAGGCAGTCCTAAATATTTCATGGGCAAGGCACCCACTGGACATGTGAAGATTTTTGTATATTCATCTTTCTTATTAACGGCTTCCCCAAACAGGAAAAGCTCACTTTTATGAAAATTAATCTTCAGCCCTGACATTTGTTCAAACAAGCACATAATGTATTTCAAATTATGTGCACTTTCTATATCATCTTGCAATAGGAATATGGTATCATCTGGATATTGTAGCATATTAACCCCATTTGGAGTATATTCATTTAAAACCCCCTTCACTAGCCCACTTTCTCTGGCATTATCTAACATGATTGCCAGGGCATCAGCAGCCAGGTCAAAGTTTAGGGGGGACAGGGAATCCCCCTGCCTTAACCCCTTGTGAGTAGGAAAATATTTCCCTAGATTCTCATTAACTTTGACACAAACTTTCCCCCTTCTAATAGTTTCCATAACCCAATCAATCCATTTGTCTGGAAACCCTTTCATTCTCAACATTTGAAAGAGGAAAGACCAATTGATTTTGTCATATGCCTTTTCAAAATCAATTTTCAAAAGCAGAGCACTTTCTTTTTTCTTTTTTATGCTATTCAAAGCCTCATGAAGGATCAAAACTCCTTCCATAATGTATCTACCTTTAATAAAAGCAGTCTGAACAGGGGAGATAACATCAGCAGCCACCAAGTTCAGCCTGTTCATTAATACTTTTGTAATAATTTTGAAGCAAACATTCAGCAAGCAAATTGGCCTGAATTTCTGTATTTTATTAGCATCTTTTCCTTTTGGGACTAGAGTTATAATCCCATAGTTTAATCTACTGATGTCAATTTTCCTACTAGCAAAGTCATCCAGCAAAGCTTTTAAATCATGTTTCACCAGTTCCCAGTAATGCTGACAAAATTCAGCAGTGAAGCCATCTGGTCCAGGTGATTTATTGTGTGCCATTTTAAAGACAACCTTTTTGATTTCCTCCAAAGAAAATTCTTCAATCGGAATTTTTTCATATTTCTCTTGAATCTTAGTAGGGTTATCAATATTTAATGAGACAGAGGAGTTATCAGGTGGACCAAACAAATTTTTATAGAAAATGGTGATATATTCTATCAAATTCTTATCCCCTTCTATCACCCCCTCATCCTGTTCTAACCTGTTGATTCTGTTTCTTCTAAGTCTCCCATTTGCCTTGGCATGGAAGAATTTAGTGTTGCTATCCCCCTCCAGAGTCTCATCAATCTTGGCTCTCTGCCTCCATTTAGTCTCCTTCTGTTTAAGCAGTCTATCAAGCTGTGCTCTCAGTTCTATCTATTCTTTTTTATCAGCAGATGTAAGACCATTGATCTCACAATTTTTATCAATAATATCCAATTTTAGTAGGATATCCTTTTTCAGTTCTATATACCAGGCATTCATATTTCTGTTCCACCTTTTAAGTTTGGGTCTTAAATTTCTAAATTTCCCTAGCAATCTATCTATGCTGTCCCCTTTAATATTAGGATCATTCCAGACTTTTTGAACAATTTCATCAATTCCTTCTCTCAGGAACCAAGCATTTTCAAACCTGAAAATTGGATCAGATTTTTGAAAATCTCCAGAATCTAGGAAAAGAGGAGTGTGGTCAGATTTCTCTCTAGTTAAAGCTGTCACTTGGGTTAGTGGATATGCCTCTTCCCACTCTGTGGTACAAAGGGTTCTATCTAGCTTTTCAAAGGTAGGAATATGCATATTATCCCCCCAAGTGAATTGCCTCCCATTCATGTCAAGCTCTCTCACCCCAGCTTGTTCCAAGATGGCATTGAATAAGAAACTCCAATGTCCAGGAGCCCCTGGTTTGTTTTTCTCACTAGCTTTTCTAATAATATTAAAATCACCTCCAATCAAAATTGGATTAATACTATTTTGAAAAACTCTGGACAACTCAGCAAGAAATAAAGCTTTTCTTTCTGGTTGTGCATCTCCATATATCACCACTAGGTCCCAAATAAACCTATTTTTAATATCCTGAACTGTCATCTTTATATGGTAATCCCCTTCATCCTGTGAGATCACATCTAAAGTGGTATAATTAACCCCCACGAGAAGACCCCCAGATTTCCCCCTAGCTGGGGTGAAATGCCAGTGGAAATCCCTCCCTGCACAAATTTGTTGCATATCATTTCTAGAAAATTGTTGTCTCATAGTCTCTTGTAGTCCCAGGAAATCCACTTTCATATCCATAATCATTTCCCTAAGGAATCTTTTTATGATGTCCCCCCCAAATCCTCTCATGTTCCAAAAAATCCCCCTCATCTTTTTTTCTTATTTTTCCTACTAGAAGATTCCAGAGTCTTGATAGCAGAGGAAATTTTAACTCCAGAACCTCTGGTAGTTTTACCTCTTTTCCTCTCTTTTTTTGATGATAAAAGCTCTTTTAATAGTTCCCAATCTTCATTCTCTTCCTCTTCTCCCTCATTCCCCATTATCTAATAAATCTTCTAGAGAATGTTCTCCAGTATCAATTATATTAGGCTCTTCAGGCATATAGTTTTGTTTTTGATTGTTACTATAATCTACTAGCCACATATCAATCCTTGCCTGTTCAGCCATTTTTATTAACTCCAGATTATGGTTAACAATGTCAGGTTTATTTCCCAAATTAACTCCAACCCCTCAGCAATCTGTTGTAGAAGATTATTGGACCTAGAGATAATATCAGAAGGTGTGTACTCACCATAGTTGTTCTTCTGAGCCACTCTCTCTTTAGCCAGTTCACTGATCTTTTTGTCTTCTTTGCCTTTCAATCTAATGCATCTCCTCAATTCTTCTTCTTCTTCTTCTTCTTCTTCTTGAGATTCCAGCTCCCCTTTCCCAGCCTTCTTGATTTTAGTTTCAAAGGAGTCAGTCTCCTGACTAGCTGTATAGTCCACAGGCTCCATATAGCCCAGCCCTACAGCCTGCTCAATCAAGTCTAAGTCTGTCATTTCCCCCTCCTCCTGTTTGTCTTCTGCTGCTGCTCCCCCCTCAGTGTCCTCTTTTTCCTCTTCACTTTCAATGTTTTTTCCCCTGACTGTGACCCCCTCACCTCTTCACTTGCTTTCATATTGATTTGCAACAGTTCATGCTGTCTTTTGACCTCCTTTTCCAGGGTTTTCCTTATGATATCCATTTCTTTTCTCTTCTTTTCCTCCAACATAAGCTGTGCAGTCTGTCTGGTTGCTAGCTCCTCTGCTTTCTGTAACCTGGCCCTTAAACTTTCTTCTTCACCCTGAACATCTCCAGCTACCCCTGTCCCTGTCTTTTCCTTGTTTATTTCATTTTTTTGGTGCACATCTCCTGTTTTGAGCACCACTTGTTCATATTATTGCAACCCCAAGCTCCCCAGACTGACATTTGACTTCCCAGATTCAGATTGTTTGCTCTTTTTCTGTATCTCATTCTCCCTCTGTGTTTCAGAACTTTCCAAGTCAAGATAGTCAAAGATTTTCCTTTTATTCCCTTCTTCAAATTTGTACCAACCCTGTTCTGCAATGGAATCAAACTCAAAACTGATATCATAAAGCAGCAGGTCTTTAGTGGTTATCTCAGTGCCAGCAGGTATTTTATGTAGATCTCTCACTCCCACTTTCACCCTAATCTCTTCTTTGGAATATATGTGTTCTATATCTACTTCAACCACTGGCCCTAGAGCTAAACCAATCTCACATGAACCCAAGTAATGGCTCAGAGTATCAGGCACCCCCCACATTTTGATCCAAACCAAGTGAAGTTTCCCTTTTGCTTTATCATCTGGACTCCAGAAATCCACCTCCACCATGGCCCCTGTGCCAAGCAGGGTGAACTTGCCAAAGTTTTTTAGCTCCACCAGCTTGGCCTTACTGGGGAATCTCATAAGAAAAGTTTTTGGGCTCTGAAATTTGGCTCTCCAAGTCCATCCCCAGTCAAACATTTTGCTGAAACCATAAGCCACAGTGGTGTCATTTAGCTGTCCTTCCTGCACAGTAACCAAAGCCATGGGATTGATGTGTTCAGTAGCTACAATATCTTTGGTATTTTGTACCAGAAGGCATCCCAATCCCCTGGCCCCATATCCAACATACTTGGCAACTGGTTTGGTCTGTTTCTGTGACGCCCCCGATTTGACCGTACACTAATCATGCACGCAAATGTGTACGATCAAGATCAGGGACTCACGGGAAGATATCACAACACAACTCTAAAACATAAATAAGTAATACAAGCATTATAATACAAGCCAGGGGCCTCGAGGGCTCGAATACAAGTGCTCGATCATAGACGAGTCAGCGGAAGCAGCAATATCTGAGTACAGACATAAGTTAAACAGGTTTGCCTTAAGAAGTCTAGCACAAAAGTAGCGACGATCGAAAAGGCAAGGCCTCCTGCCTGGGACCTCCTAACTACTCCTCGAAGCCGAACTCCATGTAGCATCATCCTCGGGATCTCTAGCTCCTGGACTCCAGCATCTGGTTGCGACAATCAGGTATAGAAAGGGGAAAAGAGGGAGAAAAGCAACCGTGAGTACTCATCCAAAGTACTCGCAAGCAAGGAGCTACACTACATATGCATGGGTATATGTGTAAAGGGGCATATCAGTGGACTGAACTGCAGAATGCCAGAATAAGAGGGGGATAGCTAGTCCTGTCGACGACTACGCTTCTGGCCATCTCCATCTTGCAGCATGTAGAAGAGAGTAGATGGAAGTCCTCCAAGTAGCATCGCATAGCATAATCCTACCCGGCGATCCCCTCCTCGTCGCCCTGTTAGAGAGCGATCACCGGGTTGTATCTGGCGCTTGGAAGGGTGTATTTTATTCAGTATCCAGTTCTAGTTGTCATAAGGTCAAGGTACAACTCCGGGTCGTCCTTTTACCGAGGGACACGGCTATTCGAATAGATAAACTTCCCTGCAGGGGTGCACCACATAACCCAACACGCTCGATCCCATTTGGCCGGACACACTTTTCTGGGTCATGCCCGGCCTCGTAAGATCAACGCGTCGCAGCCCTACCTAAGCACAACAGAGCGGTCAGCACGCCGGTCTAATCCTAAGCGCGCAGGGGTCTGGGCCCATCGCCCTATGCACACCTGCACGTTGCGAACGCGGCCGCGAGCAGACCTAGCAACCCACACAATCACGGCGGTTACGTCAAAGCGGTCCAACACGGCGCGCGCCACTCAGTCGCTGACGTCACGAAGGCTTCGGCTGATACCACGACGCCGGGATACCCATAACTACTCCCGCGTAGATGGTTAGTGCGTATAGACCAAATGGCCAGACTCAGATCAAATACCAAGATCTCGTTAAGCGTGTTAAGTATCTGCGAACGCCGACCAGGGCCAGGCCCACCTCTCTCCTAGGTGGTCTCAACCTGCCCTGTCGCTCCGCCACAAAGTAACAGTCGGGGGCCGTCAGGAACCCAGGCCCACCTCTACCGGGATGGAGCCACCTGTCCTTTCAGCCCCCTCATCAGAATCACTTGCGGGTACTCAACGAGCCGACCCGACTTTAGTCACCACATGTGTCATGTATATAATGTATATAGTATATACCCGTGATCACCTCCCGAAGTGATCACAGCCCAGTAGTATAGCATGGCAGACGGACAAGAGTGTAGGGCCACTGATGGAACACTAGCATCCTATACTAAGCAGTAGGATAGCAGGTAAGGGTAACAACTGTAGCAACAATGACAGGCTATGCATCAGGATAGGATTAACGGAAAGAAGTAACATGCTACAATACTCTAATGCAAGCAGTATAGAGAAGAATAGGCGATATCTGGTGATCAAGGAGGGGGCTTGCCTGGTTGCTCCGGCAAGAAGGAGGGGTCGTCAACTCCGTAGTCGAACTGGGTAGCAGCAGCGTCGGTCTCGTTGTCTACCAGAGAAGGAGAGGGGGAAGAAACAGTAAATACGGAGCAAACAAAGCATCACAAAACATAAGGAGGCAAAACGCGGTGCTAGGTATGCCCTAACGCGGTAGTAAGCGATACCGGCGAAGGGGGGGAAACATCCGGGAAAATATCCCCGGTGTTTCACGTTTTCGGACAGATGAACCGGAGGTGAAATGTTGCAGGTTCACTATGCTAGGGACGTGTGGCTGACAAACGGACTACCTATTCGGATTCGTCTCGTCGTTCTGAGCAACTTTCATGTTGAAAATATTTTAATCCGAGTTA
Source organism: Triticum aestivum (assembly GCF_018294505.1). NCBI lineage: Eukaryota > Viridiplantae > Streptophyta > Magnoliopsida > Poales > Poaceae > Triticum > Triticum aestivum. The sequence goes on from NC_057805.1 coordinate 636,892, forward strand.
CGGATTAAAAGATATGATTTTCTAAAGATTTTATTAATTTCTGGAATTTAATTAATTATTTAATTTTATTCAAAAATGGATTTATGACATCAGCATGATGCCATGCTGACATCAGCAGTCAACTGGGGTTGACTAAGTCAAACTGACACGTGGGTCCAGTGGGACCCACCTGTCATTCTCTGTTTAGGTTAATTAGGGTTTAGCTAATTAATTACTGTTTAATTAAATTAACTAATTAATTAGATTAATTTAAACAGGGTTAATTAACTTAATTAATTAACTAATTAATTAATTACTTTTACTTTTATTTTTATTTTTATTTTCTTCATTTATTTATTTATTAATTTTTATTAATTAAGTTATTCTTATTATTTATTTATTTATTTATTATTTTTATTTTTTTAATTCCTTTTTTTGTTCTCAGGGGCGTGTGGCCCCCTAGTCAGTGGCTCAGGAGGAGCCATAGCGGGTGTGGGCTACGGGCACAGCCCGAACGAGCGAGGGGGGTACGGGCGACGGGCGCCAGCCCATCGGGGCCCTTGCCCAGGCCAGCAGCAGGGCGCCGGCGGCCAAGGGCGGCGCTAGGCGAGGCCGCGGCCGGTGCAAGGAGTAAGGCAGGCGCGTTGGTTCCCAAGGTCGGGCGCGGGTGGAGGTGGCCGCGGACGGCAGTGGCTGGGGCGCGAGGCAGGCGGGCGGGCACCGCGATGGTGGGCGCGAGGAGCGGGACAACGCGGGGACGGCTGGTGCGGTGCGCGCGCTGGAGCTAGGAGGGGATGGTGACCGCGACCGGGATAGCGCGGGCCCGTGGCCACGCACGGGCGACGGGTGTGTGCGAGGAAAGTAGCGGGAGGGGGGGGGGGAAGGAGCTCACCCCCGATGCAGGGGTACGGGCGGCGAGGGTTGACGGAGTCCGTCGATGTGACGCCCCCGATTTGACCGTACACTAATCATGCACGCAAATGTGTACGATCAAGGTCAGGGACTCACGGGAAGATATCACAACACAACTCTACAACATAAATAAGTCATACAAGCATCATAATACAAGCCAGGGGCCTCGAGGGCTCGAATACAAGTGCTCGATCACAGGCGAGTCAGCGGAAGCAACAATATCTGAGTACAGACATAAGTTAAACAAGTTTGCCTTAAGAAGGCTAGCACAAACTGGGGTACAGATCGAACGAGGCGCAGGCCTCCTGCCTGGGATCCTCCTAACTACTCCTGGTCGTCGTCAGCGGCCTGCACGTAGTAGTAGGCACCTCCAGTGTCGTAGGTGTCGTCGTCGACGGTGGCGTCTGGCTCCTGGACTCCAACATCTGGTTGCGACAACCAGATAGATAGGAAAGGGGGAAAGAGGGAGAGAAGCAACCGTGAGTACTCATCCAAAGTACTCGCAAGCAAGGAGCTACACTACATATGCATGGGTATATGTGTAAAGGGGCATATCAGTGGACTGAACTGCAGAATGCCAGAATAAAAGGGGGATAGCTAGTCCTGTCGAAGACTACGCTTCTGGCCATCTCCATCTTGCAGCAGGTAGAAGAGAGTAGATTGAAGTCCTCCAAGTAGCATCGCATAGCATAATCCTACCCGGCGATCCCCTCCTCGTCGCCCTGTTAGAGAGCGATCACCGGGTTGTATCTGGCACTTGGAAGGGTGTATTTTATTCAGTATCCAGTTCTAGTTGTCATAAGGTCAAGGTACAACTCCGGGTCGTCCTTTTACCGAGGGACACGGCTATTCGAATAGATAAACTTCCCTGCAGGGGTGCACCACATAACCCAACACGCTCGATCCCATTTGGCCGGACACACTTTTCTGGGTCATGCCCGGCCTCGTAAGATCAACACGTCGCAGCCCCACCTAGGCTCAACAGAGAGGTCAGCACGCCGGTCTAAACCTATGCGCGCAGGGGTCTGGGCCCATCGCCCTATGCACACCTGCACGTTGCGTACGCGGCCGGAAGCAGACCTAGCCCCCTTAATACAAGCGCGAGCTTACGGTCCAATGCGGCGCGCGCCACTCAGTTGCTGACGTCAAAAGAGCTTCGGCTGATACCACGACGTCGGGATACCCATAACTACTCCCACGTAGATGGTTAGTGCGTATAGACCAAATGGCCAGACTCAGATCAAATACCAAGATCTCGTTAAGCGTGTTAAGTAACCGCGAACGCCGACCAGGGCCAGGCCCACCTCTCACCTAGGCAGTCTCAACCTGCCCTGTCGCTCCGCCACAAAGATCCACTCGCGGGTACTCCTACGAGCCGACCCGACTTTAGTCATCTCATGTGTCATGTATATAGTATATAAGTATATACCCGTGATCACCGCCCAGGTGATCACGGCCCGATAGTATAGCACAGCAGACGGACAAGAATGTAGGGCCACTGATGGAAATCTAGCATCCTATACTAAGCATGTAGGATTGCAGGTAAAGGTAACAACAGTAGTAGCAAGGATAGGCTATGCATCAGGATAGGATATCGAAAGCAGTAACATGCTACACTACTCTAATGCAAGCAGTATAGAGAAGAGTAGGCGATATCTGGTGATCAAGGGGGGGGGCTTGCCTGGTTGCTCTGGCAAGTAGGAGGGGTCGTCAACTCCGTAGTCGAACTGGGCAGCAGCAGTGTCGGTCTCGTAGTCTACCGGAGAGAAGAGGGGGGAAGAAACAGTAAATACAATGCAAACATAAGCATGACGATGCGTGACATGACAATGAGCGGTGCTAGGTGTGTCCTAATGCGACAGTAGGTGGTACCGGTGAAGGGGGGGAACATCCGGGAGGTATTCCCGATGTTTCGCGTTTTCGGACAGACGGACCGGAGGGGGAAAGTTGCTAGTTCGATAGGTTAGGGAGGTGTGGTGGACGAACGGACTGCGTATTCGGATTCGTCTCGTCGTTCTGAGCAACTTTCATATAGAAAACATTTTCATCCGAGTTACGGTTTAAAAGATATGAATTTTCAAAGTTTATTTGAATTTCTGGAATTATTTGAATTAAGCAAAAAAATGAATTATGACGTCAGCATGAGGTAATGCTGACGTCAGCAGGTCAACAGGTCGGCTGACCAGTCAAACCAGACAGGTGGGTCCAGTGGGACCCACATGTCAGCCTCTGTTAGTCTAACAGTAATTTAAACTAAACTAACAGTCTAATTAGAGTGGGCCCCATATGTCAGTGAGTGATTAGTTAATATAATTATTTTTATTTATAAAATAATTGCTAGACTAATTAACAGAAGGGGGGCCCACATGTCAGTGGCTGGGCCTGCCCAGTCAGCACGTTGACTGGGTTGACCCAGTCAACGGGGCCCACGGGCAGTGGCACTGGGGTGGCCCCAGGCCAGCCACGTCGGCGGCCGGCGCCGGAGCGACTCCGACGAGCCCAACGCGGCGGCGCGGCTCGGGAGGGGCGCGGGTTTCGCGCACAGGGGGTCTGCGGGGTCGTGGCTGGGCGTGTTCGACGCGGCTCGGCGCCGCGCGTCCAACGGTGGTGGCCGGAGTGGCTGGAACGGGCGGGGGCGAGCGCTACGAGCTCGCCGGCGGCGAGGTGCTTCGGGCTGGGGCGGGTGCGGCGTTAGAGCGCGCGAGCGGCCGAACTAACTAGCTAGGCGGGTGCGGCACGATGCGGTCGAGCTAACGGGCCTACGCCCATGACCAAATGGTCACCGGAGACCTGCCGGCGGCGAGCTCCGCGGCGCGGCGTTCGGGCGCGCGTGGGGAAGCAGCTAGGGGGCGCGCGAGAGAGAAAGGACAGGGGAGGAGGGGGGAGAGGCTCACCGCGCGGCACACGGAGGCCGGTGAGAGGCTTAGGAGCAGCAGGTCGGCGCCGGGGAAGAAGGGGGTCGCCGGCGTCCGAAGTTGAAGACGAGCTCGGTGTGCTCGTTGTAGGGGCTCCGGTCTCCAACGGGCTGCACCAGACGAAGCAGCGGGCGACGACGGTCCTTGGAGACAACGTGGGGCGGCGAGGTGGGCACGGTGGCCGTGTGAACGACGGGAACGGCGGCGACCGCGTCGGGCGTGGGGAAGGAAGAGCGGCGCGGATCTGGGGGGGAAGAGAGAGGCGCAGGGGCCGAGAGGTGAGCGGGGGTGAGTGGGAGAGGGGCCCGAGGAGGCGGGGGGAGCTGGCGCCCTTATCCTCCCCGTCGCCGGCGAGGGGGTGCGGCGGGGACTGCCCCTGTTCCGACCCCGGTCGGGGGAACAGGGAAGGGGGCGAGTGGGAGAGGTGGGCTGGGCCGGGGGTCGGCCCAGTTGGGCCAGGGGTGCTGTGGGGGGGGCCTTCTCCTTTTTTCTTTTTCTTTGTCTGTGTTCTTTTGCATTTTCTTTTTATTTGTTTATTTTCTTTTCTGTTTTATTTCATTTAAAAGTATTTAGGTATTTTATAAAAATGTGTTTTCTCCACCATAATTACCAGTGTATTATTTGGCACCCACCGAACATTTTTGTTTAAATTTTTGAAAACTTTTATTTTCCACTTTAATTTTAATTGAAGTTTGAATTAGGAGTTTGAAAAGAAATGTGATTCCAAATGTGATCATGCCCTGTTTAGCAACATGATTAGCTTAATCACAGAGAGTTACTGTAGCATGATCCTCAGGGTGTTACAAATCTCCTCCACTACAAGAAATCTCGTCCCGAGATTTAGGAGGTAGAAGGAAACAGTGCGGGGTATTCTTCGCGCAGACGATCCTCTCGTTCCCAAGTGGCCTCATCTTCAGAATGGTGCGACCACTGGACTTTGAGAAACTTGATCGCCTTCTGACGTGTGCGGCGTTCAGCTTGGTCGAGAATGCGGACCGGATGCTCCTTATAGGAGAGGTCTTGCTGCAATTCGAGCACTTCATGATCCACAGCTCGGATTGGATCCTTGAAGCAACGGCGGAGCTGTGACACATGGAACACATCGTGAACCTGAGAAAGGTTCGGCGGTAGCTCCAGTTGGTATGCCACTTTTCCACGCCTTTCGAGAATAGTGAATGGGCCAATATAGCGAGGAGCTAGTTTGCCCTTGATCCCGAAGCGGTGAGCACCCTTCATAGGTGTGACTCGAAGATAAGCCTTTTCGCCAGGTTGATAGACCATGTCTTTATGATGACGGTCATACTGACTCTTCTGACGTGACTGAGCAGTCTTGAGATTCTCGCGAATAATGCGGACTTGTTCTTCGGCATCTTGGATAATATCCGGACCGAAGAGTGGACGTTCCCCAGTTTCTGACCAGTTCAGAGGGGTTCGGCACTTTCGTCCATATAACACTTCGAAGGGGGCCATCTTCAGACTAGCTTGATAGCTATTATTATAAGAGAACTCAGCATACGGGAGAGATTCCTCCCATTTCTTGCCGAAGGAAATAACGCAAGCTCGAAGCATGTCTTCGAGAACTTGATTGACGCGTTCAACTTGTCCTTGCGATTGAGGATGAAACGCAGTACTGAATGACAGATGAGTTCCCATAGCTTCTTGGAAACTTGCCCAGAATCTTGAAGTGAATAAGCTGCCACGGTCTGAGCTGATAACCAATGGAATACCGTGGAGTGAAACAATCCTGGACATATAGAGCGTTGCCAACTGGCTAGCAGTGATCGTTTCTTTGACTGCCAGGAAATGTGCAACTTTGGAAAGCCGGTCAATGACGACAAGAATAGCATCATTACCTTTCTGTGATTTGGGAAATCCAGTGACGAAGTCCATCTCAACATGGTCCCATTTCCATTCAGGAATAGAGATAGGTTGCAGAGTTCCAGCAGGCCTTTGATGTTCTGCTTTGATACGACGGCAAACGTCACACTCAGCAACATAACGAGCAATGGCTTGCTTCATATTAGACCACCAGAATCTCTGACGGATGTCTTGGTACATCTTTGTACTACCAGGATGGATACATAGAGGCGTATCATGAGCTTCTTTCATAACTTCCTGTGTCATATCCAGGTTTTTCTCTGCACATGGCACCACTAGGCGGCCCTTGAAGTATAAGGTGCCATCTTCAGCAATGGTGAAGAATGAGGGCTTTCCTTCTGCGAGGTAGCGCTTAATCTTGTGGGCTTCAGAGTCATACTTCTGTAGCCTTTTGATGCTATCCACGAGATCTGGTTTAGCAACTAGGGTATTGAGGGAACCCTGGGTAACAACGTGGAGGTTCACCTTGCCAAACTCCTTAGGAGGGGGAGCGAGTGCACCCGGAGGAACAATATGGAGGTTCAGCTTCCTGAATTCTTCAACAAGCGAGGGCTGAACTTTGTGAACCTGGAGGTGGTTGCAGTAAGACTTGCGGCTCAAGGCATCAGCCATTACATTAGCCTTGCCTGGCGTATAGGAAATACCCAAGTCAAAGTCTGCAACAAGCTCCATCCATCTCTGCTGACGGAGGTTCAGATCTGGCTGAGTAAACAGATACTTCAGACTTTGGTGGTCAGTGAAGATCTCGCAACGATTACCGAGAAGGTAATGTCGCCACTGCTTCAGCGCATGAATGACAGCAGCAAGTTCGAGGTCGTGAACTGGGTAGTTCTCTTCGTGAGGGCGCAATTGTCGAGAGGCATAAGCAATCACTTTGCGGTCTTGCATTAGGACACAGCCTAATCCTTGACGGGAAGCGTCGCAGTAAATGACGAAGTCCTTCTTAGTATCAGGTGGAGCTAGAACTGGAGCAGAAGTCAACTTGTCTTTGAGTGCCTGGAAACTTTCCTGACATTTGTCTGTCCATTGGAACTTGACACCCTTATGCAACAGGTTAGTCAGAGGCCTGGCGATCTTAGAGAAGTTCTCGACGAATCGACGGCAATAGCTGGCGAGACCGAGAAAACTTCTGACTTGCTTAACGTTCTTGGGAGGAGTCCAATCAAGAATAGCCTGAACTCGCTCGGGGTTGACGGCAATACCATCCTTAGAGATGACATGCCCAAGATAGGTTACTTCCGGTAGCCAGAATTCACATTTGGAGAACTTGGCATATAGTTGATGTTCTCGTAGCTTTTCCAGCACAAGTCGAAGATGTTCAGCATGTTCTTCTTCGTTCTTGGAAAATACCAGGATATCATCCAGATAAACCACGACGAACTTGTCGAGGTAATCCATGAATATATAGTTCATCAGACGAGAGAAGGTGGCTGGAGCATTGGTTAAACCGAAAGACATGACGGTGTACTCGTATGAACCATAGCGAGTCACGAAGGCGGTCTTTGGGATATCCTCTTCGCGAACACGGATCTGGTGGTAGCCCAACCTCAAGTCGAGCTTAGAGAACACTGACGAACCCGCCAGTTGATCATACAGATCATTGATCCGAGGAAGAGGGTATTTATTCTGAATGGTAGCTTGGTTTATAGGACGGTAGTCTTGAACTAACCGGTTTGTCCCATCCTTCTTCTTGACAAAGAGAGAAGGTGCTCCCCAAGGAGAGCAACTTGGGCGAATGAATCCTTTGCGAAGAGATTTGTCGATTTCCTCCTTAAGCTCAAGGAGTTCATGCGGCGGCATTTTGTAGGGTCGCTTGGCTATAGGAGTGGTGCCTGGTTTCAAGTCGATGATGAATTCGACAGCTCTAGCAGGGGGAATCCCTGGAAGTTCTTCAGGGAAGACGTCGAGGAATTCACGCACGACGGGAATGTTTTCAATGCCCTCGAGTGGTGCAGCGTTCAATGCATTCAATGCATAGAGCCTTGCCTCGGCATTTTGCACCAGATGAGCTTGGTAAGCAACTATTTCATCTGAAGGGTGTAGCAGATGGACGGTCTTAGTGGCGCAAACTATAGAAGCAGTATGCGCTTTCAACCAATCCATACCCAAAATGAGGTCGATGTTAGACGACTTCAGGATAATGGGAGAGGCATAGAATTCCAGCCCTTCGATTTCCACGGGGACATCGATGCCAACCAAGGAGGTTTGACACTGTCCCACGGGGGTTTTGACCAATACAGAGGTGTTCATCTCCTCACATTTAACGTCGTGCTTGTATGCAAAATCTTCTGACATGAATGAATGCGATGCACCTGTATCAAATAAAACGGATGCTGGTACTGAATTTACGAGGAGTGTACCCATCACAGTAGCAGGCTGGTCTTGAGCTTCGTTGAGATCAACGTGGTTGGCATGAGCACGACCATAAGGCTTAGCATTGTTGTTGCGGGGCTGGTTGTTACCACGGCCCGTTGCTGGAAGGGCAAGTTGATTCTGATTCTGATGGCAGTCCCTGGCACGGTGACCTGGTTGTCCACACTTGTAGCACAGACCATTATTGGGAGTGGGAACAGGAGCTTGGGATGGTGGAGCTGGAAGTCTTGACTGCCTAGATGGTGGTGGAGGCAGACGAGGTGCAGCATAGTTCTGCCTTGGGGCAGATGCATTTGGACGGTACATGCTGTTCGGGATCCATATCTTACGCTTCTGTGCGGGCGAGCCCGAAGATGAGCCCGTGTCACGGTTGCGCCTGTGAGAGCTCTGGTATTCCTGCAGACCAGTTTCGACATTGATGGCCTTGTTCACCAAGGTGGCGAAATCAGCAAAGTCATGCACTAGAAGTGCGAGCTTGATGTCAGCTTGAAGGCCATCACGGAACTTCTCCTGTCTGCGTGCATCAGTTGCAATGTCTTCTTCAGCATAGCGGGACAAGTCCAGAAACTCCCGCTGATAAGCTTCGACAGTTTTGTTGCCTTGGGTGAGGTTGCGGAACTCACGCTTCTTCCGGTCCATGACTCCTTGAGGAATGAAGCGGGCACGGAAAGCAGCTTGGAAGTCTGGCCATGTGATGATTGTTCCAGCTGGCAGAGTACGCCTGTGGCTGTCCCACCATTGAGCTGCGGGTCCCTTCAAGAAGAAGGAAGCAAAGGTGACATAGCTGGCAGGGGCTACATCAGCAGACTCCATCTCATAGGTGATGTCACGGAGCCAGTCATCAGCATCCAGAGGCTGAGTTGAGCTGCGGTAGATGGTTGGGTTGAGGCGTATGAAATCTTGAAGAGTCACTTGGGCTGGCTGCTGGTTCATATTGGGGCGAGGAAACTGAGCCATCATATTTTCCATGAATTGGCGGTTCAGTTCAAACTGTTGGATCATACCAGCCATGTACTCAGGTGGTGGTGGGGCATCGCCACCACGACCACGACCACCTGGTCTAACCATCCTGCTAATATATAACAGGGGTAGTTCAGCATTGAGAAATTTGCAATGACAAGAATCATTCATGATGAAACATGCATAATGAAAGGAGCACGATAGCTACTACATAGTAGTCGGCATAACTTACAAAAGGGGTCATGCATAGAGTTCAGTACATAGAGTTCAGTACATAGACTAAAACATCATAGGCGGCACACAGGCTCGCGGCGACTGCAACTAATACTACAAGCAAGCCTACATCAGTCCCAAGAGGTACTGTGGAGGTAATCGTAGCCCGACAGCTGGTAGTGAGGCAACGGATAGCCCTCGACGTCAGCAGACTGGGGGCCGCGGATACTCAGGTGTAGAGCCCGACGCTCAGGTGGCAGAAGAGGACCAAGTGCGGGAGAGTAGCCTCCCACCTCTGGCCAACCGACACCGTGGGGCATCACGGTCCTGGCTGGGTAGATCGCAGTACGCGGTACCTGTCCAGACCGGACAAAGGGGTGCAGCAGCGTCAGAGCACGGTAAAGGTGCTGACGGGTGGTGTACATCTCGTGGCGAAGAGCTCGGTTAGCTCGATCCAGCCCATCAGCATGCAGAACCAGGTGCTGATGGTAGAAGGGCTCTCGGGTGACAGTGGAGTAGGCAGCAGTATAGTATCCCTCCGCACCAACATCAGATGCGATAGCAATGTGCCTGAAAGGGGAGGTGTCCAACTCCTGATACTCTCCACGAAGACGTGTCAGAGCAGCATAGGCAGCATCGTGGACAGCCATATCGATGGTCACACCAACACCATGTGCGGTGTGCAGCACAGTAGTGGAGTCGTACTCCCGAGAGTAGAGGTGGACGATGGCACGGTACTGCTCCTGGTTAAAGTCCTGGTACTCCTCGTAGACGGTGTACTCAGGGTGCCAGCGATAACCCAGATAGGTCATCATCTCAGCTAGCACCGCAGGTGATCCCGAGGCACCAATGGCCGTCGTGTGGCGAACGACCTGCCTCGTGGGTTCCATCTGAAAGCAAAGACGTTTCAAAGGAGTCAAATGACAGTGTGTGAATTGTTCAAAATACTATTCTAAGAAACAACTATGGCTTATCCAACTTTGGGGTGAATGCGGTCACGGGATCCTAGTGTTAAAGTTAGTAAATTCGTTTAACCCGAGTAGAAGAGAGTTCAGAGTCCCAGAGTAAAGGTCGAGGAGTAAAAGATACTAGTACCACCCAATGGCGACGTGGGCCCGTAAGACACACAGCCATGTTAGTAAAAGTTTTGTAATGTCTAGACTCGACTTCGGCCAAGGAGTGTGGAAAGGGGGATTCCTACAGGCAGTCGGCTCTGATACCAACTTGTGACGCCCCCGATTTGACCGTACACTAATCATGCACGCAAATGTGTACGATCAAGATCAGGGACTCACGGGAAGATATCACAACACAACTCTAAAACATAAATAAGTCATACAAGCATCATAATACAAGCCAGGGGCCTCGAGGGCTCGAATACAAGTGCTCGATCACAGACGAGTCAGCGGAAGCAACAATATCTGAGTACAGACATAAGTTAAACAAGTTTGCCTTAAGAAGGCTAGCACAAACTGGGGTACAGATCGAACGAGGCACAGGCCTCCTGCCTGGGATCCTCCTAACTACTCCTGGTCGTCGTCAGCGGCCTGCACGTAGTAGTAGGCACCTCCGGTGTCGTAGGTGTCGTCGTCGACGGTGGCGTCTGGCTCCTGGACTCCAACATCTGGTTGCGACAACCAGATAGATAGGAAAGGGGGAAAGAGGGAGAGAAGCAACCGTGAGTACTCATCCAAAGTACTCGCAAGCAAGGAGCTACACTACATATGCATGGGTATATGTGTAAAGGGGCATATTAGTGGACTGAACTGCAGAATGCCAGAATAAAAGGGGGATAGCTAGTCCTGTCGAAGACTACGCTTCTGGCCATCTCCATCTTGCAGCAGGTAGAAGAGAGTAGATTGAAGTCCTCCAAGTAGCATCGCATAGCATAATCCTACCCGGCGATCCCCTCCTCGTCGCCCTGTTAGAGAGCGATCACCGGGTTGTATCTGGCACTTGGAAGGGTGTATTTTATTCAGTATCCAGTTCTAGTTGTCATAAGGTCAAGGTACAACTCCGGGTCGTCCTTTTACCGAGGGACACGGCTATTCGAATAGATAAACTTCCCTGCAGGGGTGCACCACATAACCCAACACGCTCGATCCCATTTGGCCGGACACACTTTTCTGGGTCATGCCCGGCCTCATAAGATCAACACGTCGCAGCCCCACCTAGGCTCAACAGAGAGGTCAGCACGCCGGTCTAAACCTATGCGCGCAGGGGTCTGGGCCCATCGCCCTATGCACACCTGCACGTTGCGTACGCGGCCGGAAGCAGACCTAGCCCCCTTAATACAAGCGCGAGCTTACGGTCCAATGCGGCGCGCGCCACTCAGTTGCTGACGTCAAAAGAGCTTCGGCTGATACCACGACGTCGGGATACCCATAACTACTCCCACGTAGATGGTTAGTGCGTATAGACCAAATGGCCAGACTCAGATCAAATACCAAGATCTCGTTAAGCGTGTTAAGTAACCGCGAACGCCGACCAGGGCCAGGCCCACCTCTCACCTAGGCAGTCTCAACCTGCCCTGTCGCTCCGCCACAAAGATCCACTCGCGGGTACTCCTACGAGCCGACCCGACTTTAGTCATCTCATGTGTCATGTATATAGTATATAAGTATATACCCGTGATCACGCCCAGGTGATCACGGCCCGATAGTATAGCACAGCAGACGGACAAGAATGTAGGGCCACTAATGGAAATCTAGCATCCTATACTAAGCATGTAGGGTTGAAGGTAAAGGTAACAACAGTAGTAGCAAGGATAGGCTATGCATCAGGATAGGATATCGAAAGCAGTAACATGCTACACTACTCTAATGCAAGCAGTATAGAGAAGAGTAGGCGATATCTGGTGATCAAGGGGGGGGGGGCTTGCCTGGTTGCTCTGGCAAGTAGGAGGGGTCGTCAACTCCGTAGTCGAACTGGGCAGCAGCAGTGTCGGTCTCGTAGTCTACCGGAGAGAAGAGGGGGAAGAAACAGTAAATACAATGCAAACATAAGCATGACGATGCGTGACATGACAATGAGCGGTGCTAGGGATGTCCTAACG